>NC_057806.1:681104887-681123136 GCF_018294505.1 Triticum aestivum | reverse complement strand
ATCAAACATAAAGCGGGGCAACAAGGACAAGGTGGGGGTCACTGATGGATCACTAACCAACCTATACTAAGCAGTTTAGGATAAGCGGGAAGGTAACAATAAGCAGGTAACAAAAACAAACTATGCATCAGAGTAGGATCATACAAAAAGCAGTAGCAGTTCTAGTGCAAGCATGATAGGGAAAGAAATGGGCGATATCGGAATGCTCAAGGGGGGTTTGCTTGCCTGGAAGCTCTGCTGAAAATGAAGAAGTGTCATCGACGTAGTCAATCACAGGGGCGCATCGGTCTCGGGGTCTACCGGAGATAAGAGGGGGAAGAAACAATAAATATAAAACAAACAAAGCATCACAAAGCATAACATGGCAATATGATGTGTCGGGTGTGACCTAACGTATGGCTGCACGATATAGGTAAAGGGGGAATTCAACCGGGATTTTTTCCCCGGTTCCGGCTCTATGTCAGACAAATGACCGGAGGGGGAATGTTCCATGTTCAGATAGTTACAGGCATCTGACTGGTATGTGGGTAGCGTATTCGGGTTCGTTTCAATTTTTCTGAGCAACTTTCATGTAGAAAACATTTTCATCCGAGTTACAGATTATTTTCTATGATTTTTCAAAGATTAAACCATTTTCTAGAAATAATTAAATTAACAGAAAAGAAAATATGATGTCAGCATGATGTGTTGATGACGTCAGCAGTCAACAGACTCGCTGACCAGGTCAAACCTGACATGTGTGTCCAGTGGGACCCACATGTCACCCTCTGTTAGCCTAACAGTGTATTGAACTAACTAATCTAGGTTAGTTAGCTACTGGACCCCACATGTCAGTGACTCGTTAGTTTAGCTAATTATGTATATTTAGGAAAATGTTTTAGTAAGGTTAATTATGGGGTCCCGTGTGTCAGTGGCACTGAGTGCCCAGTCAGCATAGTTGACCACGGTCAACGCGGTCAACTAGGTCCAGGGGGCCCACGGGGCAGTGACCAGGGGAGTGGCCCTGACCGGCCACGTCGGCAGGGCGCCGGAGAAGGCTCCGGCGACCTCTCCCGCAGCGGCACATCACCGGAGACGGCTGGGATTCGCCTACAGGGGCCAACACGGGCACGGGCGGGCGCGTTCGAACAGGGAGAGCCCGCCGCGTCGCGTGGTAAGGCTGACCGGTGTTGGAGCTGCTGAAACGGCGCCGGCGATGAGTGGAGGCAGTGGCGCATATGGGTGGATGAAGGAGATGGCGAAACAACATGCTACGGAGCAAATGAATAGGCTGGGCAGGTGCTACGCGGCACGGTGAAGCTGCTGGCCGCACACCCATGACCGTTTGGTCATCGGAGGCACGCCGGCGATGAGCACGGGCAGGGGCAGTTCGGCCATGAAGAAGAACAATGATTGCGAGCGCGGGGATAGAGGAGAAAGAGAGAGGTTCGGTACGGTGGCTTACGGTGCGACTCACGGTGGCCCTTGGATTTTTAGGAGCGCAGCGGGTCGACGGAGTCGGCGATGGACAAAGCGGAGGAGCTCCGGCGATCCACGGTGGTCGCCGGCTCGATCCGGGCAATGTGGTGGCCTAAGGCTTGGACGCGAGGCCGGGGAAGAGGAAGAAGACGTCGACAATGCTGGTAGACAGGTCAGGAGGATGAGACAGCTCCGGTGACCACGGTGACGATGGAGGATGGTAGCGGGCGCGCTAGGGTTAGAGAGAGGGGAGTGAGCGAGCAAGGAAGAGACAAGGGGGAAATGGCGAGGCATCCAGGGGGAGTGGATGTGGCTATAGGTGAGGGGAGGACTCGAGGCGGCGAGGAGGCGTGGGGGCCTTATCCCCTCGCCAGAGCCGGCGAGGTGGTCCAGCGACGACACGCGAGCCCGCGCCCTCGGTCGATTGAACAGGGGGAGGGGGAACAGGACCGGGGAGAACGAGTGGGCCGGCCTGGGTGAGGGGGTGTTGGGCCGGCCCAGGGCTTGGCCCCAGGGGGGCAGGGGAGACTTTTCCTTTTCCTTTTTTTAACTTTTGCCTTTTCTCTTAACAACTTTGTGTTTTAGCTATTTTAGGCCATTTAGACACTTTGCAAAAATGTTGGTTCACCACCAATATTACCAGAAGAATACTTTCCACATGATGAACATTTTAGTTTTCATGTTTGAGCATTTTTGAATTTCACACATAATTTGAAATTGAATTCAACTGGAATTTGAAATGGAATATTGATCAAAGTGACTAAGCACTGTTATAGCAAAATGATTAGCTTGATCTCAGGGATTACTGTAGCATCATTATGCTGGGGTGTTACAACTCTCCTCCTCTAAAAGAAATTATCGTCCCGAGAATTAAGAGGTAGAAGGGAACAGGTTGGGGTATTCATCCCGGAGGTTATCTTCGCGTTCCCAAGTGGCTTCCTCTTTAGTATGATTTGACCATTGCACCTTGAGGAACTTGGTAACCTTCTGGCGGGTTCGACACTCAGCTTCTTCAAGAATGCGGATCGGATGCTCTTTGTATGTGAGATCATCTTGAATTTCAATCAATTCCGGATCCACTTCATGTTCCGGATCCTTGAAGCATCGACGAAGTTGCGACACATGGAAGACGTCATGGACGTGAAAGAACTGAGGTGGCAACTCAAATTGATAAGCCACCAGTCCACGACGGGAGAGAATGCAGAAAGGACCAATGTAGCGCAGAGCTAGCTTGCCCTTGACTCCGAACCGATGAGTGCCTCTCAAAGGAGTGACACGCAAATAAGCTTGTTCACCAGGTTGATAAGTTGAACCATAGTGTTTCCAGTCTTGCTCTTCTGGCGGGACTGGGCCGCCTTGAGATTATCCTGGATAATGCAAACCTCCTCTTCAGGTTGTTGAATGATGTCCGGACCAATGAGCGCTCGTTCCCCAGTTTTTGACCAATTCAGAGGGGTTCGACACTTACGTCCATAGAGCACTTCGAAGGGTGCCATCTTCAAGCTGGCTTGATAGCTGTTGTTATAGGAGAACTCCACATAAGGGGGAGATTCTTCCCACTTCTTTCCAAAAGAAATAACACAAGCCCGAAGCATGTCTTCAAGAATTTGATTGACTCGCTCGACTTGGCCTTGGGATTGGGGATGATAAGCAGTGCTCCAGGTAATATGAGTTCCCATTGCCTCTTGGAAACTATCCCAGAACTTCGAAGTGAATATACTATCGCGGTCTGAACTGATCTCCTTCAGGATGCCGTGGAGTGACACTATTCTGGAGATATACAAGTTTGATAATTGACTAGCAGTGATTATCTCCTTGACTGGCAGAAAGTGAGCAACCTTTGAGAATTGGTCGATGACGACAAAGATAGCATCGTTACCTTTCTGAGACTTGGGAGGGCCAGTGAAGAAGTCCATCTGAATCTTATCCCACTTCCATTCAGGAATCGGAAGTGTTTGTAGAAGTCCAGCCGGTTTCTTATGTTCTGCTTTGACGCGACGACAAACGTCACATTCTTCGATATATCAAGCAATATCTTGCTTCATCTTGGACCACCAATACTTCTGACGAATGTCTAAGTACATCTTGGTACTTCCCGGATGAATAGAGAGAGGGGTGTTATTTGCTTCTTTCATCACCTTCTCTGTCATAAGCTCGAACTGGGGTACTACAATACGATCTCTGAAGTATAAGGTTCCATCTTCACCAAGTGAGAAATCTCTGGATTTCTCTAAGGCAAGATCCTTTTTCATCAGATCAACATGAGCATCTTTGGCTTGAGCAGACTTGATTGCTTTCAGAAGAGTTGGTTCCAACACGAGGTTATTCAAAGAACCCAGTGGAACTAGTTGAAGGTTCAGCTTGCATAGCTCTTCATAAAGGCGGGGTTGAGCTTTGTAGACCATGTGCTTATTGCAATATGACTTGCGGCTCAGAGCATCGGCCATGACATTAGCCTTACCAGGGGTATAGGATATACCGCAGTTGTAGTCAGCAATAGCTTCCATCCATCGCTGCTGACGGAGGTTCAAATCTGGCTGAGTAAACAGGTACTTCAGACTCTGATGATCAGTGAAGATCTCGCAACGATTGCCGAGAAGGTACTGTCGCCATAGCTTCAGTGCATAGATAACCGCAGCAAGCTCGAGGTCATGAACTGGGTAGTTCTCTTCATGAGGACGCACTTGACGGGAGGCATAAGCAATCACTCTGCGCTCTTGCATTAGGACACAACCTAATCCTTGTCGTGAAGCGTCGCAATAGATGACGAAGTCCTTGCGAGAATCAGGGGGAGCAAGCACTGGGGCAGATGTCAGCTTGTCCTTGAGTGTCTGGAAACTTTCCTAACACTTTTCAGTCCAATCAAACTTAACGCCTTTGTGTATCAGATTGGTCAGTGGCTTGGCGATCTTGGAGAAGTTCTCGACAAAGCGGCGACAATAGCTCGTTAGACCGAGAAAGCTTCTGACTTGCTTGACAGTCTTCGGAGGGTCCAATCAAGAATATCCTGAATGCGCTCTGGGTTGATGGCAATACCATCCTTGGAGATGACATGACCAAGGTAGGTGACTTCGGGTAACCAGAATTCGCACTTGGAATACTTGGCATAAAGTTGATGCTCTCGAAGCTTTTCCAGAACAAGACGAAGATGTTCGGCATGTTCTTCTTTGTTCTTCGAATATACCAGAATATCATCCAGATAGACTATGACGAACTTGTCAAGGTAATCCATGAATATGTAGTTCATCAGATGGGAGAATGTGGCTGGAGCATTTGTCAAGCCAAAAGACATGATGGTGTACTCGTAAGAACCATAACGAGTCACGAATGCGGTCTTTGGAATATCCTCTTCACGAACACGGATCTGGCGGTAACCCAACCTCAAGTCGAGTTTAGAGAATATCAATGAACCGGCCAGTTGATCATACAGATCATTGATCCGAGGAAGGGGATATTTGTTCTGAATTGTAGCTTGGTTGATAGGACGATAGTCTTGGACCAAACGATTCGTTCCATCCTTCTTCTTCACAAAGAGAGATGGTGCTCCCCAAGCTGAGGAACTTGGACGAATGAATCCACTGCAAAGAGATTTATTGATTTCCTCCTTAAGTTCAAGGAGCTCATGAGGCGGCATCTTGTAGGGTCATTTGGAAATAGGAACAGTGCCTGGTTTCAAGTCGATGACAAACTCGACAACTCGAGCAGGGGGTATTCCTGGAAGTTCTTCTGGAAAGACATCTAGCAAGTTGCGAACAACTGGAATCTTTTCAAGTCCCTCAAGAGGTGTGATACGTCTCCAATGTATCTATAATTTTTGATTGTTCCATGCTATTATATTATCTATTTGGGATGTTTATGGGCCTTATTATACACTTCTATATTATTTTGGGACTAACCTATTAACCGGAGGCCCAGCCCAAATTGTTGTTTTCTTGCCTATTTCAGTGTTTCGAAGAGAAGGAATATCAAATGGAGTCCAAACGGAATGAGACCTTCAGGAGAGTTATTTTTGGAATGGAAGCAATCCACGAGACTTGGAGTATACGTCAGGGAAGCTTCGAGGTGGCCACGAGGCAGAGAGGTGCGCCTGCCCCCCTGGGCGCGCCCCCACCCTCGTGGGCCCCCCGTGGCTCCCCTAACTGACTTCTTTCGCCTATATATGTCCATATACCCTAAAAACATCAGAGAACAGTATAGACCGGGAGTTCCGCCGCCAGAAGCCTCCGTAGCCACCAAAACCAAATCTAGACCCATTCTGGCACCCTGCCGGAGGTGGAATCCCTCTCCGGTGGCCATCTTCATCATCCCGACGCTCTCCATGACGAGGAGGGAGTAGTCCACCCTCAGGGCTGAGGGTATGTACCAGTAGCTATGTGTTTGATCTCTCTCTCTCTCTCTCGTGTTCTTGAGGTGGTACGATCTTGATGTATCGTGAGCTTTGCTATTATAGTTGGATCTTATGATGTTTCTCCCCCTCTACTCTCTTGTGATGGATTGAGTTTTCCCTTTGAAGTTATCTTATCGAATTGAGTCTTTAAGGATTTGAGAACACTTGATGTATGTCTCGCACGTGCTTATCTGTGGTGACAATGGTATATCATGTGATCCACTTGATGTATGTTTTGGTGATCAACTTGCGAGTTCCGTGACCTCGTGAACTTATGCATAGGGGTTGGCACACATTTTCGTCTTGACTCTCTGGTAGAAACTTTGGGGCACTCTTTGAAGTTTTTTGTGTTGGTTGAATAGATGAATCTGAGATTGTGTGATGCATATCGTATAATCATACCCACGGATACTTGAGGTGACATTGGAGTATCTAGGTGACATTAGGGTTTTGGTTGATATGTGTCTTAAGGTGTTATTCTAGTACGAACTCTTGAATAGATCGATCCGAAAGAATAACTTTGAGATGGTTTCGTACCCTACAATAATCTCTTCATTTGTTCTCCGCTATTAGTGACTTTGGAGTGACTCTTTGTTACATGTTGAGGGATAGTTATATGGTCCAATTATGTTATTATTGTTGAGAGAACTTGCACTAGTGAAAGTACCCCCTTTTTTAAATGAAGAACGAAAGAAGGGTCGAAGTTTAGACCGCTCACAGTAGTTCTACCCATAGAAAAGATCATGAAAGAGGCGATCAGAATGGTACCCGAATCCATTTACGATCCCGAGTTTCCAGACACATCGCACTTCTGCTCGGGTCGAGGCTGCCACTCGACCCTCAGACGGATCAAAGAAGAGTGGGGAACCTCTCGCTGGTTTTTGGAATTCGACATCAGGAAGTGTTTTCACACCATCGACCGACATCGATTCATCTCAATCTTGAAGGAAGAGATCGACGATTCCAAGTTCTTTTACCGAACCCTAGGCCTTGTTTCCTAGCATTGCAATACCGTTTACGCTCACTTTTATTACTTTTTACCTTGCTATTTTTATAATTTCAGATTACAAAAACCTATATCTACTATCCATATTGCACTTGTATCACCATCTCTTCGCCGAACTAGTGCACCTATACAATTTACCATTGTATTGGGTGTGTTGGGGACACAAGAGACTCTTTGTTATTTGGTTGCATGGTTGCTTGAGAGAGACCATCTTCATCCTACGCCTCCCACGGATTGATAAACCTTAGGTCATCCACTTGAGGGAAATTTTCTATTGTCCTACAAACCTCTGCACTTGGAGGCTTGTTGGGGATATGATTACTGGAGGTAAACCGGATAAAAGTGGCCGGGTTAACTCCATGAATATAGAAGCCCATGAAGACGTGAGGATGGTGGCGCTTTACGAAGGCCCAAGGCCCAAAGGCGAGTTAAGGCATGTAGATGTAAACCGACTCTTTCATGTAACTTGTATTATAAGTTAGAAGGAATAGAGACCGAGCCGGAGACGTGTATGATCTGGCCTCGGGACTCTATAAACTGGCGGGCGTCAACCTATGTATATAAAGGGACGACCCGGTAGAGGTTTAGGGACAACAAACAACGACTCGAGAGCCAGGCAAAGCGGATTCGCTCCCTGGTCATCGAAACCCCAGCAATACCAATCACAACTAGACGTAGGCTTTTACCTTCATCAAAGGGGCCGAACTAGTATAAAATCCCTCGTGTCCCTTGTCCGGTTTAACCCCTTTAAGCTAACCCGTAGTGATGGCTCCACGACTAAGTCCTTTCACGAGGACATCTGCCGTGACAAACCCACGACAGTTGGCGCCCACCGTGGGCCTATCGCACGATGGTTTCGAGTTCTTGAAGGGCAGCTTTGATGGACTCAAGGGATACGTTGTGGGCCGGATGACAAAGAGTCGTCGCGGCAAGCTCTACATCGACGACATAGGATGGGGTCCCGAGGCCGGTTCAATCGAATACGGGTACCGGGTCCCCTTTGGTGGGATTCACGTCTTCATCGGCAAGATCGGCGAACCGGGCCCTGAGCCGGGCACCTGCACCGACATCATTGAGACGGCTCAGCGTGCAAGCCCTTCCCGGATTCAGCCTGTAGCAAGGCATGTTTTTGTAGGTGTCATCCATGGAGCAGAATATGTGGATGTACCGGCATCTGATGGAGAAACCGTTGTCTGTTCTGATGACGAGTCTTCAACCGGAGAGACCGAGTCGCTGTATCAGTTGCAGGATGGCCGGATTAGCGAGGGTTCTGATGGCAACAGTATTTCAGACCCCCTAGATCTGCCAAACCAGGTCGCCGTCTTCATGGCCGGTACACAGCCAGCGCATCATTCTTCTATCGCCGCGGCAATGCTCTCCGGTTCAGCAACAACAACACCAGCAGGAGCAGGGGGCTCGGCGCCACCTCCGGCTCAAGTTCTATCTGATTTGTTCGATGCTTTAGTAACATTGATGGCAACAGAAGTGGACACCGCAGCCCGAGATCAGCACAATGCGGAGATTGCAAAGGTGAAAGACCATATAACTCAGGCTAAAGCGGACCTAGCGGCAGAGAACGCTAGGATGGCTACAGAACGGGCCGAGTTGGAAGCTCAGGCCTACCGGCTTAGGCTGGATCAGAATGCCTCAGATGAAGTCATGAGAAGAACATACCGGTCGCACCTCCCGCCGGGTTATGAGCCAAGAAATCTCTTCAACACGCCAGGAGCAGGAACCAGTAACCAGCCAGTGGTAAACCGGACGGAGGCGCCGGGAACAGGAGCACCGGTTCAGCCGTGCACGATGGACCCGCCTCGTCAGAACAACGTTGTGCCACAGTATGTTCCGACGCCCCCGAGGCATTACTCCAACCCGTTGGACAACATTGTGGCTGCCGCTTCACGATTGGCAGCCCTCCCAACCGATGGCGAGTCACCAGTTGCGATTGAGACACGACGGGCTAGAGAGCTCCTTCAAACAGCTTTAAACCAGCAACAGGCTTATTCGCATAGTCGCGAGAGGATTCATTCCACCCCCCGTCCGAGTCGGAGCTACAGCAGGCACGTTGAGGATGAACCGGCTGTATCAAGCGGTGCACGTCACCGTAACTCGCCGCGAGGGCACAACCCGGCAGGTGGAGGTGCTAATGCGCAGGATGTGGTGGATCATGGTCGTGCACGTCGGGAGGCTGAATTAGCAGCTTTGCATGCAGCTCATCAACCTACTCCGATTCGCCCTACTGCTTCAGTGGAGCCAGGTGTGGTCTTTAGTTCTTTAGGGGTGCTGTGTCTTACCCCCGCTTTACGTAATGTGTGACTGCCCAAGGATTTTAAAGGCCCTCGTAAGGTGCCCAATTACACCGCCGATTTGCAACCAGAGTCATGGGTTGAAAGTTATGAGATGGCAAGGGAGATGTTGGATGTGGATGAAGCGGTGTGTGCTAAATACTTCACCATGATGTTGGAGCGGATAGCTCGTACTTGGTTAAAGAGCTTACCAGTTAACTCTGTCGGATCATGGGCCGAGTTAAAACACCAGTTTATCCAGAATTTTAAGGATACTTGTAAGCAACCTATGTCGATTGTGGACCAGCCCGCTTGTGTTCAAGAGGATGGGGAGTCTACAACCCATTGGGTGAAGCGGGTCTCAACTATTTTGCATTCATCGGATCGCATCAATGCGAACACGGCAGTGTTAACGTTGGAGGGCAATTGCCGGTTTCTACCGCTAAAACAGAAGTTAGGAAGGCTCAAACGTCACTGCAATGATATGGCAACGCTTATGGCCTCTTTGGTTAAATATGCCGATTCAGATAATACCAAAGACCCTGACTCAGAGGAGGACAAACCGGGGAAAGGAAAGAAGAACGGCAACACCAAGGGACAGCAGCATAACCCGGCAGGTCATGGGAACAATGGTAAGCGTAAGGCAGATAATAGTTTGCACTTTGTGGCTAACACCAATGCTCAGGATAACGGTCAGCGTCGTAAGGGAAAACAGCCCCAGAGGGGCGGAGGTTCATGCCCCAATCTGGAGCGCCTGTTAAATCACCCTTGTCCGAAGCATGGATCGAAGGAGAGGCAAACTTCACATCTTTGGAAGGATTGTTACATCATGCAAGAGTTTAAGAACTCCAATATGTTTCAATACGACAATGGCCCTGTCGATGTCAAAACCGGCGGATCTCGGGTAGGGGGTCCCGAACTGTGCGTCTAAGGCGGATGGTAACAGGAGGCAGGGGACACGATGTTTACCCAGGTTCGGGCCCTCTTGATGGAGGTAATACCCTACGTCCTGCTTGATTGTTCTTGATGATATGAGTATTACAAGAGTTGATCTACCACAAGATCATAGAGGCTAAACCCTAGAAGCTAGCCTATGGTATGATTGTATGTTGTCCTATGGACTAAACCCTCCGGTTTATATAGACACCGAAGGGGGCTAGGGTTACACAGAGTCGATTACAAGGGAGGAGATCTACATATCCGTATTGCCTAGCTTGCCTTCCACGCCAAGGAGAGTTCCATCCAGATACGGGACGAAGTCTTCAATCTTGTATCTTCATAGTCCAACAGTCCGGCCAAAGGATATAGTCCGGCTGTCCGGAGACCCCCTAATCCAGGACTCCCTCAGTAGCCCCTGAACCAGGCTTCAATGACGATGAGTCCGGCGCACAGTTTTGTCTTCAGCATTGCAAGGCGGGTTCGTCCTCTGAATACTCCCCAGAAGGTTTTGGACCCAAGGATAGTGTCCGGGTCTACAAAACAATTTCCACATACCACCGTAGAGAGAATAATATTTCCACAAATCTAATCTGCTGACGCGTTTTGACAGCACGCCGTCATGTCATGACCCGGTCCTTATCCGAACCGTTTTTCCCAACCAGCACTGCACATATTGCGAGGCGGTTTTCTTGACACGTCTTGTTGAAGCAGAGATCGTGTCCCCCTTATTACGGGATTCTCATCAATACGGATGTGGGTAACCCACTCGTGCCCGTTGGCATGACTCCTCGATTTTAGGCGAGTCCAAAACGGCCGCGAGGAGGACGCTTGATATTCACCCTCTTTATAAAGAGGCCAAGACATGTCCTTTTTTCCTCTCGTGCTCAATCGAATCCTTCCCCCGCCTTGAGTTCCAACACCCTAGGCTCAGGTCAGGCGCTTCGGACCTTCAACCATGTCCAGATCCAACGTCCAAGGTCGGTGGATGCCTTCCTCTATGACAGAGGAGGACATCAAGAAGCTGAGAGAGGCCAGATATCTGACTGCTGAAATTTCGCACAGGCTACCCACCCGAGGGCAGGTCATCCCCACTCCTGAACCCAACGAGAGTGTTGTGTTTATCTCTCACTTCCTCCGAGGACTAGGCCTCGCCCTGGATCCCTTTGTTAGGGGGCTCATGTTCTATTATGGGCTGGATTTCCATGATCTGGCCCCGGATTCCCTCCTTCACATCTCGTCGTTCATCGTCGTATGTGAGGCCTTCCTCCATATTACCCCTCACTCCGGCCTGTGGCTCAAGACCTTCAATGTGAAGCCGAAGATGATCGAGGGGCGACACGTAGAGTGCGGAGGTGTCGTGATAAGCAAAAGCGCTGATGCTCCATGGCCAGAGGGTTCCTTCCCAGAGGCATCCAGCTTGTGGCAGCGGGAGTGGTTTTACACCACAGCTCCCCGAAGTACCAAGTGGGTAGCCCCCCTGCCTTTCGCTCGGGCCCCCCACCACAACTGACGTCATGGATCAGCAGTGGGCTGAGCTGGGGTCCAGCAAATGATGTGCCGATATTGCAGAACCACATCCGAGATCCCTTTGAGAGAGATTTCAGCCTGGTTATGGTAATGCAAGTTATGCTAGTTCGTTGAGTCCAGCCTTGCAAATGTCGACCCCTCCGTATGTGGGAATTCAACCCGGAAGGACCATGAACTATCCAGCACTTCCTCGGCATGACGCTCGAGGAGATGTACAAATTGTTCTTCGGACCCCAAATAGAGTGTCTGGATACCACCGAGGATGCGGGTCTGAGCTGCAACCGCCCTGATATCCAAGTAAGTAATCCCATGGCCGAACACGCTGTCCTTTTATTTATCATGACATCATTCTGAAAATTCGCTCTTTGACCAAGACTGGACAACAAAGGCAAAGATGATCAGGTGTTCGGCCCCCCTTCCCGAAGGCTTGGCCAATCCAGTACTGGACAGAATGCTCGAGCCGGCGCCTTATCAGGTGCCCTCAAAGGAAGATGAAGGAGGGAATAAAGAGGCCGCGAGCGGGGGAATTAGCACCTCCACGAAGGAGGATAACCAGGGAGAAGAATCTGACATTCCCTCTCCCCGAGGAAGGAAGAGGACCACCTCTGAAGATCCGGAAACAAAGGCTTCCAAATGGGGGAAGAAATCCTCCCCACAGGGTCCTGCTTCGGAGGGTATTCTTTCCGCACAATGTCCACAAGGGGATCAGCCCTCTACCGAGCTGTAAGTAATCAAAAAGTACTTTAATAGTGAAACTGTCCTACCTTACTTCCGAAGACAATAGCCGAAGCTTATATCTTGTAGTTCGGATCGTAGCCCTTCTCAACAGAGTTCCTCTTCGGGGGATCTTCTTCCGGAGATGATGGAGAGCGAAACACCTCCCTCTGCCACCCCGCCTCATGAGGCGGGCAACCCTGAAGTGTCGTCGCGGAGGGTCTCTCCTCATCCGCCAAGGCCAGAGGGTAATCCTTTGGCTACCCGAAGTCCTCAGTTTTCGGCTCCTAAAGAGAGCAATAGAAAGTGTCCGGAACCATACAGTGTGCGGTCGGACGCACTGAAGGATCTTCTGGAGCAAGCGGCCATCTCAGAAGCGCATCATACGCTAATGGGTACGGTAATTGAAAGGATTTCATCCGCTGAAAGCGGATTGCATGAAGATTTTATGATTCTGCTGAAAGGCTTTGAGGTACGTGAAATAGTGTATGTTTTTGACAGTACCGCACACATTAGGTGTGCCCGATGCAGATAGTAGCCCCTGAGACTCCGGTTGTCGTCGAAAACGGCGGCAAACAGAGGATCATAGTCCCAGGTAATAACCAGACCGCCTTTATGTGCAGGTGGCTGAAGCTCCGGTGGCTAGCCGGTCTGATGGGTTTGCCGAGCTAAAGCGGCATCTTGATGCAGCCGATGCCGACATCGTGCTTGTCAACAAGCGGCTTGACGAGGCACAGGGTAAGTGATTTCTCCGGTGATCAACATATAGTGAGAGGAGCATGATGCCAGTATCTTTAATATGTTGTGACTGCAGATGGAGCTGCCACCATGGAGACCCTTCGGGCGGAGCTTGCCCGAGCCAAGGAACAAGCAAGGAATAGCGATGCGGCCGCTCTAAAGGCGGTCGAAGAGCTGAGGGCCGAACAGGCCGCGCATGGCTAGACAAGGAAAGAATAGCCAAGATGGCTGTTGAGTTAAAAGATGTCACTGACCATTACAAGCTTCTTGAAAAAGAAAGCCGAGCGAGGGCGACAGACCTAGAGAAGGCCATGGTAGCTGTCGGTGTCAAAACCGGCGGATCTTGGGTAGGGGGTCCCGAACTATGCGTCTAGGCCGGATGGTAACAGGAGGCAGGGGACACGATGTTTTACCCAGGTTCGGGCCCTCTTGATGGAGGTAAAACCCTACGTCCTGCTTGATTGATGTTGATGATATGGGTAGTACAAGAGTAGATCTACCACGAGATCAGAGAGGCTAAACCCTAGAAGCTAGCCTATGGTATGATTGTATGTTATGATTGTTGTCCTACGGACTAAAACCCTTCGGTTTATATAGACACCGGAGAGGGTTAGGGTTACACAAGGTCGGTTACAAAGGAGGAGATATCCATATCCGTATTGCCTAACTTGCCTTCCACGCCAAGTAGAGTCCCATCCGGACACGAGACAAAGTCTTCAATCTTGTATCTTCATAGTCTAACAGTCTGGCCAATGGAGATAGTCCGGCTGTCCGGAGACCCCCTAATCCAGGACTCCCTCAGTAGCCCCTGAACCAGGCTTCAATGACGATGAGTCCGGTGTGCAGTATTGTCTTCGGCATTGCAAGGCGGGTTCCTTCTCCGAATACATCACAGAAGAATTTGAATACGAGGATAGGTTCCGACCCTGCAAAATAAGTTCCACATTCCACCGTAGAGAGAATAATATTTCCGCAGATCTAATCTACTGGCTTGTTTTGGCAGCATGATGTTATGTCATGGCCCGGTGATTATTCGAACCATTTCCTTTAACCAGCCCCGCACATAACGCGAGGCAGTTTTTCGACACGTCTTGTCAAAGCAGAGATCGTGTCCCCTTATTACGGGATTCCCATCAATACGGGCGTGGGTAACCCAACCGCGCCATTAATTGCGGCGCTTGGGGGATAAGCTAGTTTTACCAGGCAAGTGGGGACGCTTAGTTTCGTCCGCCCATATAAAGGGATAAGGATTCACCTTTCTATCCACGCCTTCTTCCTCCTTTGCTCATCCGTTTTTGCACACTCAAGCTCTAGCGCCCAAGTCCACACTTCCACCTCAACCTTCTCCAACCATGTCCGGAGCGGGAGACAAGTGGATGGTCTCCTCCTTCACGGAGGGAGACATCAAGAAACTGAGGAGAGCCGGATACCTGCCCGACGACATCGCGCACCGGCTCCCAGATGAGGGGCAGCTCATCCCCTCCCCCAGGCCCCATGAGAGGGTAGTATTCCTCACCCATTTCCTCCGTGGACTGGGATTCCCTCTCCATCCATTCGTCCGGGGGCTCATGTTCTATTACGGCCTGGATTTCCACGATCTGGCCCCGAACTTCGTCCTCAACATCTCGGCGTTTATCGTCGTGTGCGAGGCCTTCCTCCGCATCAAGCCCCATTTCGGCTTATGGCTGAAGACCTTCAATGTCAAGCCGAAGGTGGTGGGCGGCCGCCAGGCGGAGTGCGGAGGCGCCATGGTGGGCAAGATGCCCAACATAACATGGCTCGAGGGCTCCTTTGTGGAAACCATAAAGGGGTGGCAATCGGGGTGGTTCTATATCACCGAGCCGCGTGACCCTGCATGGGCAGCGGCCCCCGAGTTCCGATCTGGCATCCCCACACGGCTCACCTTCTGGAAAGAGAAGGGCCTGTCCTGGGGTAGTTCGAAAGAGCTGACCGGACTCCAAACATGTATTCAAAACATGGTGGACAAGAAGCTCAAGCTTGTCAACATAGTCCAGGTTATGCTCATTCACCGGATACTCCTGTGCCAACAACGGGAGTTCAACTTGTGGGAGTTCAATACGGCGCAACACCGAACTCTGAACATGCTCTTCGACACGACTCATGAAGACGCCTGGATGGTGCTGTTCAAAAGTGCCGAGCCCCCCCCTATTACGGAGGATCGCGGATTTAGCGCGAAGCGCCAAGCCAGTGCGGTAAGCTGCTTTACCTTTCACAGGATACTTATTTTTTCATATAGATCGACTCTATGTAGGATCTAAACTCCCGTACCTTTGACAGGATTGGCAGAAGATGGCCGGACAGATCGACTGTCCGGCTCCTTTGCCCGAAGGCACCGCAGACCCTCTTCTGGCGAAGATGTTGACTCCGGCCCCTTATACGGTGCTGGAGAAGACCAAGAAGGCCAAGGGAACTCGAAAGAGTTCCCGACGCCAGGCGTCGTCGGACTCACCGTCCGATGACTCTGCGGCGCACTCTTCCCCCGAAGACGAGGAAGAAGAAGAAGATGCTCCCCCACCGACTGGGGGAGACAGGAAAAGGAAGGCCGCCCCAACTAGGGGGGCCGAAGGGTCCAAGAAGGGAATGACTCTCCTTCCGGACAGCTCCACCGCCGCCGACGAAGGCGAAGACGAGTGGTTGCCCAGGGCCAATCGCCCAGGAAGATCGTAAGTATTCAGATACCAGAGTAACCCATAGGATTCCTTTGTCGCACTGCTTTCCCTAACGCCGAACACAATTATGCAGGCCGCCCCGAGCCAGTATCGATGTATAGTTGGACGGCTCCTTGGGCTTGTCGGACATGGATAGCGATCCAATCCCGACCGCCATCTCCCCTCATCCTGCCGACGACACCGAGGTGTTGTCTCAAGAGGCACCGGATCGAGGGGAGACAATCCCGGAGGCGCCTCAAGGCGACTTTCCGGACTCTGGGAGCCGAGGGGATGGGGCCCCTAAGAGCTCCGAGTTCGGCCCTCAGCCGAACACCATGCCGGAACCTCCAGCGGTTCCAGGCTCGGGCAAGCGGCCTCCTTCTAAAAGGGGCAAGACGCCTGTGCCGGTGACCTCTGTCCATCCAGAGGCGCCGGACAATCTGCTGGAAGCGCTTCGCAGCGCTTCCATCGACGAGGAGCACCGCACTATCATGAGTGCGGTGATTTAGAAGGTTCAGTCCGCCAAGAGCGGATTGACTGAAGCCTGCGCCAGCCTTCTAACAGGCTTTGAGGTAAGTGTTTTAAAATGTAGTAGAAATATTACCGCATAGATAGTATCCCCTGATGCTTTGTTCAGTGTTCACAAAGAAAAGCCGAACAGAGGATCAAATAATATCGCAGGAGTCTAATATAAGTATGTCAATATGCGTATGCAGGCTTCGCTGCTGGCGTCCGCCGCACTGACTGCGGAGGTCGTCGTACTGAAGCAGGACCTCGAGGGGTCCAGGAAAGAGCTCGGCCTTGCCAAGAGGCAGCTCGAGGAGAACAAGGGTAAGTAATACCCTGTCTTATGTATATATATAAAAGAGGACACGATTGCAAAATGGCAGGATCATCGTATGTTTGCCAGGGGCCACGACCGAGGTGGCGACCCTAAAGCAAGCGCTGACCAAGGCCGAAGATACAGCGGCCAAGGAGCGCACCGAGCGAGAGAAGCACGAGGCTCGGGTGGGCGAAGTGCAGCAAGAGCTCCAGGCTCTTGTGGCGAAGCACGAGGCGTTGGAGCTTGACTCCAAGACGTGAGAGGCTGAGCTTGCTGCAGCCCTCGAGAGTGTAAAAACTGCCAAGGCCGAAGCCCAAAAGACCCTCCAAGAGATCGACACAATGAAGAAGATAGCGGCGGGTAAGGCTTTCTAGATGCAAAGCAAGCATGTAAAAGTAAATTACCAATTACTTACCCGGATCCGGAGCTCTTCAGGAGCATTCGCAGATTTGCCCCGCAGTGTGTCCGATGCAGCACAATTTTACCAGGCCGAGGACGGAAGCTCGACGGAGAAGCTGTTCTGGTCTCAGTATGCTGAGGCCGAACATCCGGTGCCAATGAGCGACCAGCTGAAGCAGATGGTTGAGCTACATAAGGCGGCCGATCAGGCCATGAAGAGCTTTATAGTCCGATTGTGGCCTGGCGACGCCCTTCCGAACAGCTTCTTCGGCCTGGTGAGGCGGCTTGTGGATGCCTGCCCGCGGCTGGAGGTCGTCAAGCGATCTGTCTGCATTGAAGGTGCACGCCGGGCTTTTGCCCGTGTGAAATTGCAGTGGGTCAAGCTAGACGCCGTGAAGCTGATCAAGGAGGGGCCGCCGGAGGGCAAGGAGCACCGCCACCCCGGATGTACTACGAGGGTGTTCTGCCGGGTGCCCGTCTCATCGCGGACGAGTGTTCAAAAGATGTAATATTTGAATAAACTTGCTCGTGTGATCCTGTATGATGAATTCTTGTTTCATATGCGCTATGCAACGCTTGTGTGAATTTAAAATATTACCTTCTGTTTGGCCGTTTATCCAATTTGAGAGATGGCTAGACCTCGGCTTCTGCCCCCATGCCACGAGTGCTGGGGTGTTCGGGATAAACCTGACCACTCTTGTTCCCATATTTGGGTCCTTTGAGGGAGGTGCTCAGCACAACGAACAAGGCAACCGAACTAATAATGCTTTATCACTCTCACTTAGCCATAGAATTCTATAATTTTAAATTTCGGCGAAGCCCCTGGTATTCGGAAGGCCGAATTTGGGGCGCGATACACGCCTGTAAGCCGGACAGGGCCGACCCTTCGCCCTAAGCGGCATAAGTCTTTAGGGACTCGAAAAACCTCGCCGAACAGCGACCGGTCTCTCGCCTTATCATGACAGTTAGTTTTAGCTTTCTCTACTGAGGTGCTAAGCCCGGCAGAACCGGGGCACAATCGCAGTAGTTCTCCTAGCGCTACCTTAGCCGATAGAGCAGAACATAAGGTACCAAAACATAGGAGCCGGGCAAACCCAACATTTGACCAAAGACATGATTCGGAGCTGATGCATATAATGCTATAAGTTCGGGGTGCCGCACTTGTGAAAGTGTTTGGACTTTTCACACCACATTGTGGGGTATAAGCCCCTGGTGTATTGGCCGTACCATAGTGTACGGTTGCAAGGCGTCATTAATGAACACACACACACACACACACACACACACACACACACACACACACA
>NC_057806.1:681083248-681104512 GCF_018294505.1 Triticum aestivum | reverse complement strand
CGTAATGTCATGCATTGTTTAAAAAAAATTGCGTTAAAGCAGAGTGATACAGATAGTGCGGTAAGCAAAGAGTAGGACTATGTCCCTTCCAAGGGCAAGCTGAGGAATGATGTTAAATTGAATATTTCACTCGTTACTATAATCAACCTGGGAATTCCGTGGTATGACGTAGCTGTCTGCCTCCTTGGTTGCTGCATCGTGTGTTCGGCAATAGTGCGGCCAGACAGTGTTTCCAGAGATTAAGGTCCTGAAAGAAAAAGAAAAATAACCAAACGGGAAGCCCCTAGTGCGGTTTAGGCCGCGTCTTGGGGCGTGCCGCAGTTGTGCCCCCCTCCCCACCTGTGCCCATGGTATTTTTAATGCGTAATTATGTACGTGCGGCACGAGTTTCGTCGCTGGGCTGGGATTGGGGTGGCCTCCGTATTGCTACGCGAGCTCAGATCGCGCCAGGCGGTCTATTTGCCGATT
This sequence comes from Triticum aestivum, assembly GCF_018294505.1. Lineage (NCBI taxonomy): Eukaryota > Viridiplantae > Streptophyta > Magnoliopsida > Poales > Poaceae > Triticum > Triticum aestivum. The sequence continues at coordinate 681,104,044 of NC_057806.1, read as the reverse complement.
GCCCCAAGCGCGCTTGAAGGTGTCCAGGCTTTGAAACGCCGAACTGGTAGATTGCCTTGAGAGGGTGCTTTGCACTTCTGCTGCAAGGGTCACGGCGTGCTCCTCTGTTCGGAGAGCGCGCTCTATGTTTCCATTGACTGTAATAACTCCGCGAGGTCCTGGCATCTTGAACTTGAGGTATGCATAATGCGGTACCGCATTGAGTCTAGCAAATGCGGTTCGCCCGGGCAGCACGTGATAACCACTGCGGAACGGGACTATATCGAAGATTAACTCTTCGCTTCGGAAGTTATCCGGGGATCCGAAGACCACTTCCAGTGTAATTGAGCCTGTGCAATGGGCCTCTACACCTGGAATGACGCCCTTAAAGGTCGTTTTTGTGGGTTTGATCCTTGAGGGGTCTATACCCATTTTGTGCACTGTGTCCTAATAAAGCAGGTTCAGGGTCCTGCCGCCGTCCGTAAGGACTCGAGTGAGGTGAAATCCGTCGATGATTGGGTCTAGGACCAGTGCAGCGAATCCGCCATGACGGATACTAGTGGGGTGGTCCCTGCGATCGAAGGTGATCGGACAGGAGGACCAAGGGTTGAACTTTGGGGCGACTGGCTCCAACGCATATACGTCCCTAAGCGCACGCTTCCGCTCCCTCTTGGGGATGTGGGTTGCTTATATCATGTTCACCGTCCGCACTTGCGGGGGAAACCTCTTCTGTCCTCCAGTGTGCGGCTGCCGGGGCTCCTCCTCGTCATTGCTATGCGGCCCCTTGTCCTTGTTTTCGGCAATTAACTTGCCGGCCTGCTTGAACACCCAACAATCCCTGTTGGTGTGATTGGCTGGCTTGTCTGGGGTGCCGTGTATTTGACACGAGCGATCGAGTATACGGTCCAAGCTGGACGGACCCGGCGTACTTTGTTTGAATGGCTTTTTCCGCTGACTGGGTTTAGAGCCTTTGAATCCGGCATTGACTGTCGTATCCTCAATATTTTCGCTGTTAATGCGGCGCTTATTCTTGTTGCGACGTGACCTGCTATTGCCGTCCTTGGTATCTGAGGTACCATGGTTTTTTGATATGTTATTACTGCGAGCCAGCCAGCTGTCTTCTCCCGCACAAAAGCGGGTCATGAGCATCGTGAGAGCTGCCATAGATTTCGACTTTTCCTGACCAAGGTGCCGGGCTAGCCACTCGTCTCGGATGTTGTGCTTGAAAGCCGCTAAGGCCTCCGCATCTAGACAGTTGACGATTTGATTTTTCTTTGTAAGGAACCGAGTCCAGAATTGCCTGGCCGACTCTTCTGGCTGCTGAATTATGTGGCTCAAATCATCGGCGTCTGGTGGTCGCACATAAGTGCCCTGAAAGTTGTCAAGGAATGCAGCTTCCAGATCTTCCCAACAGCTAATGGAGTCCACTGGCAAGCTGTTAAACCAATGCCGCACTGGTCCTTTGAGCTTTAGTGGGAGGTATTTGATGGCATGTAAGTCATCGCCGCGGGCCACGTGGATGTGGAGGAGGAAGTCCTCAATCCATACTGCGGGATCTGTTGTGCCGTCGTATGATTCAATATTTACAGGTTTGAAACCTTCTGGGAATTGATGTTCCATTACTTCGTCTGTGAAGCATAAGGGGTGTGCGGCGCCTCTGTATTGGCCTATATCGCGACGCTACTCGAATGGGTCGTGCCCGCTGTGTTCGGTCCGGCCAGATTTGCTTTTACTATATCCAGCGTGATGTTTGTCGTCTCGCAGAGTGGTGCGCCCTCGTGATCCGTAGATCGATCTTGAATTCTTTGCCTTGTCCTCCAATATGTCTCGCAGGTCTGGCGTATCTCCCCATGCCTTTTTATTTGAATGGCGTTGGGGTGGAGGCTGAGCTTTTGGCTGGAATGCCTCTCTATCGCGGCCACGAGGTGGCCGATCAGTCGTATCATACGCTTCTTCCTCCAGTCGGGGTAGTAACCTGCGCCTTGGGTAACTCTTGGAGGGGCGCTCGAGTTTATATTCCTCGGCCGCGAGGACTTCGGTCCATTTGTCAGCTAGCAGATCATGATCAGCTTGAAGCTGCTGCTGCTTTTTCTTCAGGCTATTTGCCGTGGCCATAAGCCGGCGCTTGAAGCGCTCTTGTTCGACGGGATCCTCTGGTACGGCGAATTCATCGTCGCCGAGGCTTGCCTCGTCTTCGGAGGGGGGCATGTGATTGTCATCCTCCTCCTCTCCGTCTGCCGCTCTCTTAGGAGTGCTGGATCCTCCATCCTCCTGCTCTAAATCTTGCTGGAGGGGTCTGTTGTTTTCTTCGGCACTATCTGGAGTGTTATTATCTCCTGTGCCGGTATCACCACTTTTGCTTTGGCGGGACTTAGGGCGGCGCCGCTGACGTCGGTGTTTGGGTTGCTTCTTGGAGGGGTCATCCTCTGCTATCCCATCGCCATTGCCTTCTTTGGGTGTATCCACCATGTATATGTCATATGACGAGGTGGCTTTCTAGTGCCCTATAGGTGCTAGTTCATGTTCGTTTCCGACATCGTCGTCCATACCGTTGATGTCTTCGGAGTCGAAGTCGAGCATGTTGGTTAAATCATCGATAGTGGCTATGAAGTGGGTGGTGGGTGGGCGTCGAATTTCTTCGTCGTCCGCATCCCAATCCTGTTGGCCATAATCCGGCCAGGGCTCTCCTGACAGAGAGAGACCTTAGTGAATTCAAAATGTCGCCGAAGGGCGAGTGCTGAAACATATCTGCGGCGGTGAATTCCATGATCGGCGCCCGATCGAATTCGATTGGCAGGGGCGCGGATGGTTCGGAGTCCAGAAAAGAGTCCGGCACCTTGGAGTCACGGGCTGCGCAAAGGTTTAGGCTGGTGTTCGGCTCGATCGCCGTTGAGACTGCAGCCCCCGAGGCGGTGTCTAACCACCCGTCCTCGACTGGCGCAGTTGGCTCCGAGCTAAGGGTCGGAGCTAATGCAGGCGTAGCCTCTGGGTCATACCCATCGCGATAGTGCGGCGCGCCCAGCTGTGGCTCGAATCCGTCGAAGATCAAGTCTCCGCGGATGTCGGCCATGTAGTTCAAACTTCCAAATCTGACCTGACGGCCAGGGGCGTAGCTTTCAATCTGCTCCAGATGGCCAAGCGAATTAGCCCACAATGCAAAGCCGCCGAATACGAAGACTGTCCGGGGAGGAAAGTCTCACCCTAGACCGCATCGCTATCGATGATAGTAGGAGCCATCAAGCCTAACGGCGATGACACAGAGGAACTCTCAATGAAAGCACCAAGGTCGGTGTCAAAACCGGCGGATCTCGGGTAGGGGGACCCGAACTGTGCGTCTAGGCTGGATGGTAACAGGAGGAAGGGGACACGATGTTTTACCCAGGTTCGGGCCCTCTTGATGGAGGTAAAACCCTACGTCCTGCTTGATTGATATTGATGATATGGGTAGTACAAGAGTAGATCTACCACGAGATCAGAGAGGCTAAACCCTAGAAGCTAGCCTATGGTATGATTGTATGTTATGATTGTTGTCCTACGGACTAAAACCCTTCGGTTTATATAGACACCGGAGAGGGTTAGGGTTACACAAGGTCGGTTACAAAGGAGGAGATATCCATATCCGTATTGCCTAACTTGCCTTCCACGCCAAGTAGAGTCCCATTCGGACACGGGACGAAGTCTTCAATCTTGTATCTTCATAGTCTAACAGTCCGGCCAATGGAGATAGTCCGGCTGTCCGGAGACCCCCTAATCCAGGACTCCCTCAGTAGTAGCCAAGGAAGCCCGCTCCAAAATCAGAGTGGCGAAGGAGGAGCTGCGTCAAGCTGCGGATATCGTGGCTGGGAAGCCCTTCTTGTTGCGGACTAAGTTCGGAGATCCGAAGTATGCTCCTCTAGATCAACTATGGAGTTCTGCAGACGCCTACGTGGATTTGGCGGCAAGTGTTGCTGATGCGGCCGAGTACTTCAAGGATCAAAAAGATCACGAAGTGGAAAAGCTGTTCTGTTCACAGTTCCATGCTCCAGTGCGCCCGCTGCTGTTGAATGAGCGAATGGCCGAGTGGGCCGAGTTCCATAGGTTGTCCAGACTTGCCATGAGGTTTGTTGTGGATCATCTGTGGATGGGAGGGCCAAGGCCGAATAGTTACTTTTGTTTAGTGCAACAATTCCTTGGTGCTGTGCCGCACATCGATGCTATGAAGAGGTTGGCGTGCGTAGAGGGTGCGCGGATGACCTTTGCCCGTGTCCAGACATACTGGGCGGAGATGGAGGCCACCACTGTTGCAACACAGGGTTCGGCCGTCGGCCGAGTGGCTGCCGAGCACTACTTTGAAGAAGTTCTTGAAGGCGCTCGTTCGATAGAGGCTCAATGCTCGAAGAATATTATGTTCTAGTGACATGTACTCCCATTGTAAAAACAATGTTTTATTGAGTTATCAAGGCTATGTTTATACTTTTTCCTGAAAGTATTATGATGCCTCCTGTGCGGCCGTTTATGTATATATGTATATAACTTGAAAGTTTGTAGTCGTCGGCTTCCGCCCCCACGCATATAATGCGGGGGTGTTCACAAAAAACGCGTATTCACACTTGATCCAATGTCTTGGTCCATTAAGGAGGTGGTAGCGCAGCGAACGAGGCAATCATACTATATTGCTTTAACACTTTCACTTAGCCATAGGAGTTTGACGGTGGGGCTACTATATAGCCCCTGGTACTTCTGCGCTCGTCCAAATACGGGGCGCGTACGTACATGACCAGGAAATGGCCCTTCGTTAATGCGGAGGAATCCCGAAGATTCCGCAGAGTCATCGAGTGGTTGACCAGTCTCGCGCTTTATTATGACAGTCAGTTTTCAGCTTTCTCTACTGAGGTGCTCATCCGGATGAACCAGGGCACAATCATAGTAGTTCTCCCAGTGCTACCTTAGCCGATATAGCGGAACATAAGGTACCAAAACGTGGGAGCCAGGAAAACCCAACATTTGACCAAAGACATGATTCGGAGCTGATGCATATAAGGCCAAACTCGCGACGCCGAACACTCCCTAAGGTATTCGGTCTTTATAACATGTGCCGGGCTGAACGATGCCCTTAATAATAAACCCCGAGTGTCCAGGTACATGCAATATCCTGACGTGGCCACATGCCAATAACGTCAGCATCCTTCTCGGTTGTATTGAGTATCCGGAGGATCTGAACAACAAGAGACAGTAAAAAAGGTTTACGCAGGGTCTTAATCTGAAAAGAAACCTTTGAGCGGGCCCTTGCTGCATGTCTGCGCCTGTGTCTCCGTTGTGCCGTGTCCTGGACAGGTGTAGCACGATTTTCATCTGTAAAAGAGAAGAACTTAGTTGAAAGTTGCCGTGCCAAAAAATTGGTTATTATCAATAAACTATTAAAATTCAAGATAAGTCAAGTTGAGCCGGACTAGCCCTGATTACACGCGGGAAGCCCCTGGTACCGTCTAGGAGGGTTTGATCATCAAACCAATCTCATGTAATGGTGAACCGGACTCGTCTAACCGTGCCCGTGGTCTTGACGACCTGTCATTTTTTCTGGTTGGTGAGGTCATCTAGTGCTCGGCTGTTAAAGCCGCCGCACACTCTTCCGCGCGTAGAAAACGCTCAGTATTTCCGCTAACTGTGATGGTGCCATGTGGACCGGTCATCTTAAGCTTGAGAGAAGCGTAATGCGGTATTGCATTAAAACGAGCGAAAGCCGTTCTTCCGAGTAGTGCTTGATCGCCACTTCGGAATGGAGCGATGTAGAAAGTTAACCTTTCGCTTCAGAAGTTATCGGGAGAACCGAATACAACCTCTAGCAATAGAGAGCCCGTACAGCGGGCCTCATGGCCTGGTATTACTCCCTTGAAGGTAGTATTACTGTGGCTTATTTGTGTCGGATCTATCCCCATTTTGCGGACTATGTCCTGATATATCAGATTTAGACCACTGCCACAGTCCATGAGGACTCGTGTGAGATGGTATCCGTTTATTATTGGGTCTAACACCAAGGCAGCCAATCCTTCGTGCCGGGTGCTTGTCGCGTGATCCCCGTGATCAGAAGTGATCGGGCAGGCCAACCAGGGGTTGAACCTAGGGGTGACGGGCTCTATGGCGCGTGTGTCTCGGAGTGCATATTTGCTTCTCCTCTTCGTCACATGGATCATGTTTACTGTTTTGACCTCTGGTGGGAATTTTTTTCTGTCCTCCAGTGCTTTGCTGGCGAGGTTCGTCCTCGTCTTCGCTTGGTGTCTCCCCCCCTTGTGTTTGGCATTTAGCTTACCGGCCTCCTTGAAGACCCAGCATTCTCTGTGGGTGTGATTTGCAGGTTTATCAGGGGTGCCATGAATCTGACATAGTTTGTCAAGAATCTTGTTTAGGCCAGACGGTCCGTCTCTGCTGCCTTTGAAAGGCTTTTTCTGCTAACCTAGTCGAGAGCCCCTGAATCCGGCGTTGACTGCCGTATTATCTGGGCTATCTTCTTTATTTCGACGCTTGTTTTTATTGCATCGTGGTTTTCCATTGCCATCCCTGAGTTCGGATGTGCTTGGGTCGCTGGTGCTACTGCGGGCTAGCCAGCTATCTTCGCCCGTGCAAAAGCGGGTCATGAGGCTTGTTAGGGCTATCATTGTTCTCGGTTTTTCTTGGCCGAGGTGTCTGGCGAGCCATTCCTCTCAGACGCTGTGTTTGAAAGCTGCTAAGGCTTCGGCATCCGGATAGTTGATGATTTGGTTCTTCTTTGTGAGAAACCTGTTCCAAAGCTTTCGGGCGGACTCTCCGGGCTATTGAATTATATGGCTTAAATCGTCTGCATCCGGAGGTCGGACATAGGTCCCTTGAAAATTAGCCCGAAAAGCATCCTTGAGCTCCTCCCAACTTCCAATTGAGTTTTCGGGGAGTGTCGGTGTCAAAACCAGCGGATCTCGGGTAGGGGGTCCCGAACTGTGCGTCTAGGCCGGATGGTAACAGGAGGCAGGGAACACTTTGTTTTACCCAGGTTCGGGCCCTCTCGATGGAGGTAATACCCTACTCCTGCTTGATTAATATTGATGATATGGGTAGTACAAGAGTAGATCTACCACGAGATCAAGGAGGCTAAACCCTAGAAGCTAGCCTATGGTATGATTGTTGTGTATGGAGTTGATTGCCTACGGACTACAACCCTCCGGTTTATATAGACACCGGATAGGGTTAGGGTTACACAGAGTCGGTTACAATGGTAGGAGATCTTGAATATCGCATCGCCAAGCTTGCCTTCCACGCCAAGGAAAGTCCCATCCGGACACGGGACGAAGTCTTCAATCTTGTATCTTCATAGTCCAGGAGTCCGACTGAAGGTATAGTCCTGCTATCCGAACACCCCCTAATCCAGGACTCCCTCGGTAGCCCCTGAACCAGGCTTCAATGACGACGAGTCCGGCGCGCAAATTGTCTTCGGCATTCCAAGGCGGGTTCCTCCTCCAAGTCCTTCATAGAAGATTGTAAACACCAATAGTAGTGTCCGGCTCTGCAAAATAAGCTTCCACATATCGCCATAGAGAGAATAATATTAACACAAATCAAATCTACTGACGTATTCCGCAGTGCGTCACCACACTACAGCCAAGTCCTTCACTCGAATCGTTTTTACTTTTCCACCTCAGCATGTTTTGCGAGGCGGTTTCCTTGGCATGTCTTGTCAAAGCAGAGATCGTGTGCCCTTTTTACGGGATTCTCATCAATACGGACGTGGATAACCCAATCATGCCCGTTAGCATGTTTTCTCGATTAAAGGCGAGTCCCAAACGGTTACGGGGAGGGCTCCTGGTATTCAACCTCTTATAAAGAGACCAAGGACTTACTCCTTTTTCTAATCTCAAATGAGTTCGCCCGTTGCCTCGAGTTCCAACACCCTAGGCTCCAAATTCCAAGTGCTTCGGACCTTCGGCAATGTCCGGTTCCGACCTTCAAGGCCGATGGATGCCCTCCTCCGTCACGGAGGAGGACGTGCTAAAGTCGAGAGAGGCTAAGTTCTTGACCGCCGAAATTTCGCACAGGTTGCCTGCTCAAAGGCAGGCTATTCCCAGTCCCCAGCCCGGTGAGAGCGTAGTGTTCATGTCTCACTTCCTTCGGGGGTTAGGCTTCCCGATGGATCCCTTCGTGAGGGGGCTGCTGTTTTATTACGGGCTGGAATTCCACGACTTAGCTCCGGAGTCCATCCTCCATATCTCCTTGTTTATAGTTGTATGTGAAGCGTTCCTCCGTGTTACCCCTCACTTTGGATTATGGCTCAAGACTTTCAAAGTGGAGCCGAAGATGATCAAGGGACGGCACACAGAGCGCGGAGGCGCTGTTATAAGCAAAAATGCTGATGCTCCATGGCCCGAGGGCTCTTTTCAAGAGGAGCTCGGCTTGTGGCAACGAGAATGGTTCTATATCACCGTTCCCAGGAGCGCCAAGTGGGTGGCGCCTCCTGCCTTTCGCTCGGTCCCCCCCTCACGGCTAGCGTCATGGGTCAACAAAGGATTAGATTGGGGGTTATCCAAAGACGCGCCCCTGTTACAGGGCCGAATTAAAGATCTCTTGGAAGGAGACCTCAGTTTGGTCAAGGTGACGCAGGTCATGCTGATTCGCCGAATATTGCCCGGCAAACGTCGTCCCCTTCGCCTGTGGGAGTTTAATCTAGAGGGACTGCAAGCTCTCCAGATTTTATGGGTGCAACGCTCGCAGAGATGTATAGACTGTTCTTCGGATCACAAGAGACGTGTCCGGATTTAACCGAGGACACAGACCTAAGCTGCAATCGCCCGGATTCTCAAGTAAGCAACCTTGTGCCCGGACCTTCTATCCGTATAATTGTCATAAACTTGCCCCTAAAAGAGCCGTCCTTTTAAACAGGAGTGGACAGCGAAGGCAAAGCTGATCAGGTATCCGACTCCCCTTCCTGAAACCAGGCTGGATCCCGTGCTAGCCAGGATGCTGGAGATAATGCCTTTGGAGGGGGAGGATAAGGAAGCTATGGCCTCCTCGAAGGATGGTGCTCCGAAGGGAGGAACCGACAATTCCTCTCCTAAGGGGAAGAAGAGAGCCGCCTCTGACGACCCGGAAACCATGGTCTCGAAACGGGGGAGAAAATCCTCGTCAGAGGGTCCGGCACCGGGGAGTTCCTCGGCCGGACTACGCCCTCAAGGGGATCAGCCCTCCGGCGAGCCGTAAGTGGAGAAAAGATTTTTCTTTTGAGGGATGAGGGAAGTCCTTGATTTATATCTGAGAAGATTAACCAAACCTTTATCTTGTAGCTCGGACCTCAGCCCTTCTCAGCAAAGCTCGTCTTCGGGGGATCTCCTTCCGAAGATGATGGAGAGCGGGACGCCTCCCCCTGCCGTGCCGCCTAGCAAGGCGGGCGACCCTGAGGTGTCGTCGCGGAGGGTTTGTCCAAATCCGGTAGGGGCGGAAGGTGGCTGTGCGCCCCCCCAAGGTTCTCCGCGTCCGGCCTTCGAAAGAGGCCATAGGACAAGTCCGGCACCGTCTGGTGCTTGGTCGGAGGAGCTAAAGATTCTGCTAGGGCGAGCTTCTATCTTACAGGAGCACCGTGCATTGATGGGCACGGTGATTCAAAGGATTCCATCCACAGAAAGCGGATTGCATGAGTCCGTCAAAAGTTTACTGACGGGTTTTGAGGTACGTTAGATAATGTACACTTTTGTCAGTTGCGCATAAGTAATATGCGCCCTGTGTAGATAGTAGCCCCCGAGACTCTGCGCTTTGTCAAGAAATGACGGCACACAGAGGATCATACTCCCAGGTCTAAGATGTCGCCTTTGAATGTAGGTGGCGAGGTGTCCGGAATCAAGCCGAACTGATGATGTGGCCGAACTAAAGCGGCAACTGGACGTGGCAGATGCCGACATCGCGCTTGTCAACAAGCGGCTTGATGAAGCTCAAGGTATGTAATTCTTCGGGCGGCATCAGGTAAGAGGAGCTTCATGCCAGTGTCTTACAATGTGTGTGTGCTTGACGCAGATGGTACGACCACCGTGGAGAATCTTAGGGCAGAACTTGCCCGAGCTAAGGAGCAACCCAGAAGAAGCGATGCGGCTGCCGAGAAGGCCCTTGAAGAGCTGAGAGCCGAACAGGCTGCTCACTGCCGAAGCAAAGAAGAGATGGCCGAGATGGCCGAGAAGTTAAAGAGCGCTGCAGACCGTTGCAAACTTCTTGAGAAAGAAGACCGGGCGAGACAGACGGACTTAGAGAAGGCCGTTGCCGATGCCAAGGACGCTCGCTCTGTGATGAGAGCTGCGAAGGAGGAGCTGCGTCAGGCCGAACAGATTGCGGCTGGAAAGCCCTTTATGCTGTGGAGGAACTTTTGTGATCCGAAGTTTGCTCCGTTGGACCGGATGTGGAGTGTGGAGGACACCTATCTGGATTTGGCAGCGAGTGTTGCTGATGCGACCGAACACTTTCGAGATCAGAAAGATCGCGAAGTGGAAAAGCTTTTCTCGTCGCAGTTTCACAATCCAGAGCGTCCACTGGCAGTGGATGATCGTTTGGCTCAATGGGCCGAACTGAATAGGTTGTCCAGACTCGCCATGAAGTACGTCATGGGTCATCTATGGCCGGGGAGATCGGAGCCGAAGAGTTATTTCAGCTTGGTGCAGCAATTCCTTGATGCTGTGCCGCGTATTAATGCAATGAAGAGGTCAGCATGCATAGAGGGCGCAAGGATGGCTATTGCCCGTGTCAAGACATACTGGGCAGAGATGGAGACCATCGTTGTTGCGTCCCAAGATTCGGACAAAAGCCGAGTACCCTCCGAGCACTATTTTTAGGAAGTTCTTGAAGGCGCTCGTGTAATAGAGACGCAGTGCTCGAAAGATGCTATGTTATGATAGCATATGTAATTATAAAGTAATATTTTGATTACCTGTAGTGGCCTTTTTTATACTTGTGCCTCCAAGTATTGGAACACCTTCTATGCGGCCGTTTAAAGATATATATATATATAGAATCTGAAAGATGGCAGTCGTTGGCTTCAGCCCCCACGCACATAGTGCGGGGGTGCTCGCAGAAGACACATTTTCACACTTAACCCAACGTGTTGGTCCTACAAAGGAGGTGATAGCGCAGCGGGCCAGGCAACCGGACTATAATGCTTTAACACTTTCACTTAGCCATAGGTGTTTGACAATGAGACTCTTTAGGTAGCTCCTTGGTGGCAACTGCGCTCGTCCGAATTCGGAGCGCGTATGTGCCTGACCGGGAAGCGGCCCTTCGTTAAAGCGGAGGAATCCGATAGATTCCGATAGGTCATCGAGTGGCTGACCAGTCTCACGCTACATCATGACAGTCAGTTTTCGGCTTTCTCTACTGAGGTGCTCGCCCTGGCCGAACCGGGGGCACAATCACAGTAGTTCTTTTGGTGCTACCTTAGCCGATAGAGCGGAACGTAAGGTAGCCGAACTCAGGAGCCGGGCAACCCAACATTTGACCAAAGACATGATTCGGAGCTGATGCATATAATGCCTAAACTCGCGACGCCGAACACTCCGTAAGGTGTTTGGTCTTTATGAGTGCGGGCGAAACAACACTCTTTATTAAAAAAGCCCCTAGTGTCCAGGTACGTGCAAAAATTCTGACGTGGCCACATGCCAAGACGCCAGCCTCCTCCTTGGTTATATCAGAAAGGAAAAAACCAGGGGATGTGTAGCAAAAAGAGACAGTAAAAAAGGTTTACGCAGGGTCTTAATCTAAAAAGAATCCTTTAGGACGGGTCCCTACTGCACGTCTGCGCCTGTGTCTCCGTTGTGCCGTATCCTGGACGGGCGCCGCACGACGTTCATCTGTAAAAGAGAGTAACTGAGTTGAAAATGGGTCGTGCCGAAAAAGTTTAAAATAAGCAAAGTATAAAGTAAGATATATAAGTTTGAGCTTTATTGTCTCTTATTGTATATGCGTGGAGCCCCTAGTGCGGGGGTATATGGCTTCTAGGCCTGCATCAATGATGATTTTGCACCGAACTCGTCAATCCGCGTTCTGGTCTTGAATGACCTATTTCGAAGTTTTTTGGCCGGTGAGGCCATTTTGCTGTGGGGCTGTCAAAGCGGCCGCACAGCCCTCCGCTTGGGGAGGCGCACTTTAGTGCTTCCCCTTCAAAGAGATGATGCCTCGTGGACCGGGCATCTTAAGCATAAGAGATGCATAATGCGGTATTGCATTAAAGCGAGCGAAAGCTTCGCGTCCCAGTAGTGCTTGATAGCGACTTGAAAATGGGATGATATGGAAGGTCAGCTTTTCACGGCAGAGGTTATCGGCAGAGCCGAATGTGACTGTGAGCCGGAGAAAACCCGTACAATGGGTGTCTGGACCAGGTATTACCCCTTGAAAGGAGGTTTTGCTGCGGTGGATTCTTGCTGGGTTTATCCCCATGTGCTGGATTGTATCCTGATATATCAGGTTTAGTCCACTGCCACCGTCCATAAGGACATTTGAAAACTGGAGTCCGCCAATTATTCGATCGAGTATCAAGGCAGTCCAGCCTACATTCTTGATATTCCTAGAGTAATCTAGCTGATCGAAGATGATTGGTTTTGACAACCAGTGGCAGGACCCTTTGGGCCGTGTGGTGCATACCTTTACGGGCGCCGCACGTTTTGTTATGTGAAGTGAGTTCACTGTTTTTACTTCTTGTGGGAAGTTCTTTTGTTTCCTGGTGCTCTGCTTTTGGGGTTCGTCCTCGTCTTCGCTTGGTGTTCGGCATTGAGTCTACCGGATTGTTTGAAAACCCAACAGTCTCTGTGGGTATGGTTAGCAGGCTTCCCGGGAGTACTCTGTATCTGACATATCCTGTCCAGGATTTTATTCAGGTTGGATGGATCGTCCCCGTTATCCTGGGGGGGGGGGGGCGATTTTTCCTGATTTTGTCGTGAGCCTTTGAATCCGGCATTGACTGCTGCGCTCGACGGTCGTTGTTGCGTCGCGGTTTTCCATTTCCATCCCCAGTTTCGGATGTACTTGGGTTGCTGGGGCTGCACCTTGCCAACCAGCTGTCCTCCTCTGCACAAAAGCGGGTCATGAGGCTTGTTAGTGCGGCCATTGTTCTTGGCTTTTCTTGGCCGAGGTGTCTGGCGAGCCATTCGTCTCGGACGTTATGCATGAAAGCTGCTAAGGCTTCAGTGTCCGGACAGTCGACTATTTGATTCTTTTTAGTGAGGAATCTATTCCAGAACTGCCGAGCTGATTCTCCGGGTTGTTGAGTTATGTGACTAAGATCGTCTGCATCCGGAGGGTGGACATAGGTCCCTTGAAAGTTTGCTCAGAAAGCGTCCTTGAGCTCTTCCCAGCTTCCAATTGTGTTTTCGAAAAGGCTTTTAAGCCAATGCCGAGCTGGCCCTTTAAGCTTAAGGGGTGGATATTTTATGGCATGGAGATCATCTCCTCTAGCCATGTGTATGTGGAGGATATAATCCTCGATCCAGACTCCAGGGTCTGTTGTTCCATCATATGCCTCTATGTTTACGGGTTTGAATCCCTCTAGGAATTCATAGTCCAGGACCTCATCGGTGAAACATAGGGGGTGTGCGGCGCCCCTATATTTGGGTGTGCCGGATTCTGATGATGGCTTAATAGCGTTGCTTACGAGAGCTTGCTTTCTTGGCCCATAAATGGACCTGACTGGGCCATGATGCGAATCCTTAAGTGGGTCGCATGCCGATTTAAGTGTGGCGCCGCTTGCCGCTTTATGGGGTCGTCTATCTGACCGTGTGGCTTTTTCATTTTTTGAATGCGAGGGCTCTAGGGCCTCTTCGTCGAACTTGGGCAGTAGCTTTCTTTTCGGATAGCTTTTAGTGCGGCGACTGTCACCGTACTTATCTGTGGTATTGATTACTTTGCTCCATCTGATCCGGAGTGCGTCTTCCGCTGCTTTTAGCTTCCGCTTCTGCTTCTTTAGGCTGCGTGCAGTTGCAACGAGCCTCTCGTGGAGATTCTTCTACTCAGGTTTATTCGGCATGAGGTCATCCGGAATGCCGTTTTCGCCGAAGGAGGGATGTTCGGTTTCTCTATCCGTGTTTCCTTGTTCGGACGGTTGCTCTAGGGCCCGCTCGTCGTCTACCGGCTCGTCCTGCTCTATGGCTGGGTTTTTGTTGAGGCGGGGCTTGGGTTGGCGTTTACGCTGACGCTTTGATTGCTTTTCGGGGGGTCGATCTCCCGTCCCATCCCCTTTTTCCTCATTGCCACTTCCTTTAGGGGTATCCACCATGTACACATCGTGAGATGAGGTGGCTGTCCAATGCCCTATGGGCGTTGGTTCATCGGTATCTCCTGCATCGTCATCCATGCTGTCGATGTCTCCGGAGTCGAAGTTGAGCACGTCGTTTAAATTGTCGACAGTGGCTACCAAGTGGGTGGTGGGTGGGCTTTGAATTTCTTCATCGTCCGTATCCCATCCTCGCTGACCGTAGTTCGGCCAGGGCTCTTCTGATAAGGAGAGAGACTTGAGAGAGTTCAGAATATCGCCACGAGGCGAGTGCTGAAAGATGTCTGCGGCGGTGAACTCCATCATCGGTGCCCGATCGGATTCGATTGGTAGGGGCGCGGGGGGTTCGGAGTCCTGGGTCATGCAGAGTGTGGGGCTAGTGTTCTGCTCGATCGCTTTCGGGATCGCAGCCCCCGAGGTGACATCCAACCGCTCATCCTCAATTGGCGCAATAGGCTCCGAGTTAGGGGTCAGAACCGATGCGTGTGCGGCCTCCAGGACACTGTCCGGGGGCAGAGCTAGATCATGCCCCCCGAGATAGTGCGGCGCGCTTGGCCGTGGCTCGAGCCCGTCGAAGATCAAGTCTCCGCGGATGTCAGCCGTGTAGTTTAAGCTTCCAGACCTGACTTGATGGCCAGGGGCGTAGCTTTCGATCTGCTCCAGGTGGCCGGGCGAATTGGCCCGCAGAGGGAAGCCGCCGAAGACGAAGATCTGTCCGGGGAGAAAAGTCTCACCCTGGACTGCATCGTTGTTGATGATCGAAGGAGCCATCGGGCCTAAAAGCGACGACACAGAGGAACTCTCAATGAAAGCACCAATGTCGGTGTCAAAACCGGCGGATCTCGGGTAGGGGGTCCCGAACTGTGCGTCTAGGCCGGATGGTAACAGGAGGCAGGGAACACTTTGTTTTACCCAGGTTCGGGCCCTCTCGATGGAGGTAATACCCTACTCCTGCTTGATTAATATTGATGATATGGGTAGTACAAGAGTAGATCTACCACGAGATCAAGGAGGCTAAACCCTAGAAGCTAGCCTATGGTATGATTGTTGTGTATGGAGTTGATTGCCTACGGACTACAACCCTCCGGTTTATATAGACACCGGATAGGGTTAGGGTTACACAGAGTCGGTTACAATGGTAGGAGATCTTGAATATCACATCGCCAAGCTTGCCTTCCATGCCAAGGAAAGTCCCATCCGGACACGGGACGAAGTCTTCAATCTTGTATCTTCATAGTCCAGGAGTCCGGCTGAAGGTATAGTCCTGCTATCCGAATACCCCCTAATCCAGGACTCCCTCAGCGAGGCTTTTTAGCCAGTGCCGAGCTGGTCCTTTAAGCTTGAGGGGCAAGTATTTGATGGCATGGATATCGTCTCCGCAAGCCATATGGATATGGAGGATAAAGTCCTCAATCCAGACCCCAGGGTCTGTGGTCCCGTCGTACGCCTCTATGTTCACTAGTTTGAATCCTTCTAGGAATTCGTGGTCCAGCACCTCATCAGTGAAACATAGGGGGTGTGTGGCACCCCTGTATTTGGATGTGCCATGGCGTTCAGACGGTTGTAGTATTCGGTTTTGATTTTGTGCCGGAGCGCGCTTCCTAGATCCATAGATGGATCTGGTCGTACCGGGCTTTTGGCGCAAGTCCTCACGTAGATCGTGTGTTGACTTATGTGAGACTTTGTTAGCCTCTCTATCGCGGTCACAAGGTGGTGGATCCGGCCAGTTGGCCGTTTCATTTTTTGGCTGTGTGGGCTCTAAGGCCTCATCATCGAATTCAGGTAATAGCTTGCGCTTTGGATAGCTCTTTGTGTGGTAACTTCCATCGTACTTTGCTTCGTTGTCGAGCACTTTGTTCCACATGCTGTTGAGCATATTTTGTGCGGCCTTAAGCCTTTGCTTCTGCTTCTTCAGACTCCTCGCTATGGCAATAAGCCTTCTGCGGAGGTTCTCCTGCTCCAAGTGCGTTTCTTGGATGATGTGTGAATCTTTGTCCGGACTGTTTTCCTCCCGAGAGGGGGTTTGATGAGGTTTATCCTCGGCATCGCCATGTTCGTACGTCGGATCCGTACTTTGTTCGCCGCTTGCAGCTTCATCGTGCTCTGCCGCCGGGGCAATGTGGTCGTCATTTCCTCTTGAGTCGACTGGAGTGTTATCTTCTCTTGCGTTGTTATCATTGTTTTTGCTATGGCGGGACTTAGAGCGGCGCCGCTGACGTCAGCGCTTGGGTTGCTTCTTGGAAGGGCCATCCTCCGCTGTCTCTTCGCCATTGCCTTCTTTGGGTGTATCCACCATGTATATGTCATGTGATGAAATGGCTGTCCGGCGCCCTGTGGGCGCTGGTTCCTGTTCATCTCCTGCATCTTCATCCATGCCGTCGATGTCTTCGGAGTCGAAGTTGAGCATGTCGGTTAAGTCATCGACAGTGGCTACTAAGTGGGTGGTGGGTGGGCAGCGAATGTCTTCGTCGTCCGCATCCCATTCTAGCCGGACATAGTTCAACCAAGGTTCTCCGGACAAGGAGAGAGACCTTAATGAATTTAGCACATCGCCGAAAGGCGAGTGCTGAAAGATATCCGCGGAGGTGAACTCCATGATCGGCACCCAGTCGGATTTGATAGGCACGGATGCAGGCGGCTCGGAGTCCGTGGCCGGAGACAAATCCAGTGGTTCGGCGACACGACTCTCGTAAGGGGTGAAGTCAGTATCCAGCTCCATCGCCACTGAGAGTGCGGCCTCCCTGGCGGGGTCTATCCCTCCATCCTTGGATGGCGCAATTTGCTCCAGATTGAAGGCCGGAGTAGTTGCAGATGCGATCTCCCGAACACTGTCCGATGGCAGAGTTACGTCGTGCTCGTCGTGACTGTGCGGCGCACCTGACACAGGCTCGAATCCGTCGAAGATCAAGCCTCCGCGGATGTCGACAGTGTGGTTTAAGTTTCCGAATCTGACCTGATGGCCAGGGGCGTAGCTCTCGATCTACTCCAGATGGCCAAGCGAATTGGCCCGCAGTGCGAAGCCGTCGAATACAAAGATCTGTCCGGGGAGGAAAACCTCACCCTGGACCGCATCGCTACCGATGATCGAAAGAGCCATCAAGCCTTACGGTGACGACAAAGTGGAACTCTCAATGAAAGCACCAATGTCGGTGTCAAAACCGGCGGATCTCGGGTAGGGGGTCCCGACCTATGCGTCTAAGGCGGATGGTAACAGGAGGCAGGGGACATGATGTTTACCCAGGTTCGAGCCCTCTTGATGGAGGTAATACCCTATGTCCTGCTTGATTGTTCTTGATGATATGAGTATTACAAGAGTTGATCTACCACGAGATCGTAGAGGCTGAACCCTAGAAGCTAGCATATGGTATGATTGTATGTTGTCCTACGGACTAAACCCTCCGGTTTATATAGACACCGGAGGGGGCTAGGGTTACACAGAGTCGGTTACAAGGGAGGAGATCTACATATCTGTATTGACTAGCTTGCCTTCCACGCGAAGGAGAGTCCCATTCGGACACGAGATGAAGTCTTCAATCTTGTATCTTCATAGTCCAACAGTCCGGCCAAAGGATATAGTTCGGCTATCCAGAGACCCCCTAATCTTGTATCTACCCGGCGGTTCAGGAGGTGGTTTCCATGGGCCGGGTTATGGAGGCAGTAGCTCCGGTTCAGGATTTCAAGGCAATCAAACCGGACATAGCAGTCAAGGGAACCAGGGAAACCAGGGAGGTTATAACCATCAGGGGAATCAGCAGCAGCAGCAGTCGGGTTATCAGAGCAAACCGAAGCAGTTGAATAGTGGGCAGTATCATGTCTTCACCACTAGCTTGTGCAAGCATGATCAAAAGCTTCACAAGAGGGCCATGAACTCTGTTGAACTGGTCGTGACTCAGTATTTGCACTAGTCTGAGCAACCCATTTTATGGAGTAGAGAGGATCACCCACCTCGGGTTGACAATCCGGGTCATCTGGCCCTAGTGGTGGCACCTCAAGTTGGGGGGTATAAGTTCACCAAGGTGCTCATGGATGGGGGAAGTAGTATCAATATTCTCTACTATGATACCTTCCGCCGTATGGGGTTGACAGATAAGAATCTTAAACCGTCGAACACCGTTTTTCATGGTGTGGTGCCCGGTAAGTCTGCATATCCAGTGGGCAACATAGCCCTAGAGGTGGCCTTTGGAGATGATCATGATTCAAGGCCAGAAACACTGACTTTTGAGGTGGTGAAAAGCAAGAGTCCGTATCACGCTCTGTTTGGGCGACCAGCTTATGCCAAGTTCATGGCGAGGCTATGTTATGTTTATCTATAGCTTAAGATGCCAGGTCATAAGGGGACCATCACAGTACATGGGAGCAGCAAGATTGCTTTGGAATGTGAGGAAGGTGACGCGGCTTACGCTGAGTCGGTTTGTGCCACGGAAGAGCTGAAGTTTTATAAAGACAAGGTTGATCCGGCAGACATGACTTCTTTGAAAAAGCCAACTACGGAGCACGATCCGGCGTTGAAGTTTAAATCAGCCACAGACACCAAGATGGTTGATTTTGTTCCCGGCGATTCATCCAAGCAGGTCAACATTAGCGCTAACCTAGATCCCAAATAGGAAAGCACGCTCATCGAGTTCATCCGTGAGAACTGGGACATTTTTGCATGGAAGCCTTCTGACATGCCAGGTGTACCGGGGGAACTCGCTGAGCACACACTTAATATAGATCCTAAGTTTAAACTGGTCAGACAGTTTCTCCGCCGCTTCAACGAAGAAAGGCACAAGGCTATCGGTGAGGAGGTAGCTCGGCTGTTGGCCGCAAGGTTTATCATGGAGGTCTTTCACCCGGAGTGGTTGGCTAATCCGGTGCCGGTCCTTAAGAAAAACATCACTTGGTGTATGTGTGTGGACTACACAGATTTGAACAAGGCTTGCCCAGCAGATCCCTTTGCCCTCCCTCGTATTGATCAGATTATTGATGCTACGGCGGGTTGTGACCATTTGTGTTTTTTGGATGCTTATTCTGGTTATCATCAGATCAAAATGGCAGTTAAGGACCAGGAGAAACCAACTTTTATAACTCCCTTTGGAGCCTTCTATTATGTCTCCATGCCCTTTGGGATCAAGAGTGCCCAGGTGACTTATCAACACTGTGTTCATAATTGTCTTCATAAGCAGATTGGACGCAATGTTCACGCATATGTGGATGATATTGTGGTAAAATCCAGGAAGGAGGAAACATTGATAGATGACTTGAGAGAAACCTTTGATAACCTCCAGGTTTATAAGATGATGCTTAATCCGGACAAATGTGTCTTTGGTGTTCCGGCAGGCAAGCTCTTGGGTTTTCTGGTGTCTAACAGGGGCATTGAGGCTAATCCGGACAAGATCATAGCTATCACCTCTTTGGCTAAATCGGCATGTATCAATGATGTTCAGCGTTTGGCAGGTCGGATTGCGGCTTTGAGCCGGTTTATCAGTCGTCTAGGGGAGAAGGCTATCCCTTTATATCAGATGTTAAAGAAAACGGATGACTTTGTCTGGAGCGATGCGGTTGATAAAGCATTCAAGAATCTGAAGAGGCAGTGAGCTGAACTGCCTGTGCTTGCGGCTCTGATCGATAAAGAGCCTTTACTGCTATATGTGGCTGCTAATGCCAGGGCTGTTAGTGTGGCTATTATTGTGGAGCGCAAGGAGGCTGGAAAGGAATATCCGGTTCAACGGCCGATTTATTATATCAGTGAGGTGCTTATCAAATCAAAGCAGAGGTATCCACATTGGCAGAAACTGGTGTATGGGGTGTTTATGGCAAGCCGGAAGCTCAAACATTATTTTCAGGGTCATCCCATCACGATGGTCAGTTCAGCCCCTCTAGGATATATCATTCAAAACAGAGAAGCAACTGGCCAGATTGCCAAGTGGGCTATTGAGCTTGGACCTCACGGGCACAAATATACACCTCGCACAGTGATCAGATCCCAAGCACTCGTGGACTTCATCAATGATTGGACAGAGTTGCAGGCACCATAGGAAAAGCCAGATAACACATATTGGACTATTCACTTTGATGGGTCCACGCAATTGGAGGGCTCGGGGGCTGGAGTTATATTAACTTCCCCACGAGGTGACAAGTTTTGTTATGTTCTTCGCTTCTCCGGTGGTCATTTCTAGTCTTCTTTCGTGTGTGGGGTTTAAACATTTCCGGATTGGTCCGAGACTTGCCAAGCGGCCTTGGTTTACTACCGGTAGACCGCTTGTCAAGTTTCGTATCATTTGGACTTCGTTTGATACTCCAACGGTTAACCGAGGGACCGAAAAGGCCTCGTGTGTGTTGCAGCCCAACACCCCCAAATCTGGCCCAAAACCCACCAAACTCTGCTCCTTGTCCTAGAGCATTCGATCACGATCGTGTGGGCGAAAACCGCACCTCATTTGGACTCTCCTAGCTCCCTCTATGCCTATTTATACCCCCTCCATTCGGATCTCTTCTTCCCCCGTCCGAAACCCTAGTTAAAAAAAAACAGATCCCTCTTCCCCCCGCCGGGCCGGACGTGTCCGCCCCGCCGCCGCACCCACTCACGCGCCGCCACGTGG
>NC_057806.1:681074844-681082468 GCF_018294505.1 Triticum aestivum | reverse complement strand
GCCACGCGCCGCCCCGGGACGCCGGATCCGGCCCCCGGCGACCACCTCCTCCACGCCGGCGAGCTACCCCGGCGCCCCTCCACCTCTCTCCGGCCGCCGCGCCATCGCCGGCATCTTCTGTGGCCGCGAGATCGGATCGGGAGCGGGTAGCTACAGTAAACCCTAGCGCCCCCCCCCCCGTTGACTTTCTCCCTCTCCCATTATATTTTTTCTTGCTACTTTGACTGCTTGTATCTCCGCAACCGTAGCTCCGTTTTGGGCATATGATATATCAAAATCTTCGCCTCGACATGTACATCATTTCATTCCATTGCATAATTTGCATTTGAGGTCATCTTGATACCCAAAATGCTGTTAGAAGGAGGCTTCGTGAGTTAAATTGCAGATCCGTTAGTTCATCATGCACTTTTGTCATTTTTGCTATGTTTAATTCGTGCATGATATGCCTGTGCCCCTTTGGGATGTATTGTGAAGCATTTTGTCTTCTTTCCAGAGGTGCCACCCATGTATTTTTAGGATGTGTGTGTTGTCTTGTGCAAGCTTGCGAAGTAGGGTACCTGAGAATGCAGATTTCAGGGACTTAGTGATTTTCACTGTCTGGGATATTTTAGTTCATGATGCTATATGTCCAGCTTGTTTCCTAGCGATCCGTGCCTCTTTTGAGGATGATCAGTAAGGGAGTTTTGATATTTAAGTTATGCTCTATCCATCCATATCTTTGTTGGCATATGTGGAGTGCTCTAGGTTGACTCAATCGAGCTCAACTTTTGCTTCGTTGTTAATCTGGGCAGATCGTCAACTTGTTTGCGGTTTTGCCGATGCTACCGTTAGTGTTCCATGCATGCTATGCCTTCGTTCTTGCCATGTGTAGCTAGCACTTTGTGCCTTCTTGCTGGTTATATGCTTTCCTTGCCATGACTTGCACCGTAGTGAGTGCATCGAGCTCGTTTGCATGCCTTCGTGAGTTAAATTTCAGCATGTCTCAGTTTTCACTAAGTCTGAAAACTGATTGTGTTCGAGCGATGTTCGTGAGCTCGGTAGAGTATTTTGTGAACCCTTTTGGCCCCAGGTCACTTTGGGTGTTTTATTAAGCTTGTTGAGTAGCTCCATGCCATGTTCTTACTTGTCATGTTAAGGTTTTCTATCATGTTGTTTTGCTGCTCCGAAGAGAGCATCGTGATCTGAAATTTCAGACTAGTGTTAATTTCACTAAGTCTGAAATCTGTTTTGCATTTGCGTTTTAGCCATGCTTGTTTGAACCTCTTAATGGATGAATTTGCCTATGGCTCAGTGCTAGTGTTTTGTCAACCATCTTGTGTACTTCACTGCCATATATTTTGTTTTCATGTTTGGTGGCTGTAGCATGTTCATTTCGTTGCATTTAGATGCCTACTTGCTGTAATCGCAGACCGGTGTCATATCTATAAACGCTTGCCATTTCTAAACCGTAACTCCGATTCCAATGATCTTTATATCGTTTTCAAGCGATTTCATCCCCTCTATACAGTGGCACACTTGGTTTTCCAAATTGATGCCAGGTTCATGCATTTCCTGTCATATCTTGCATTTTGCATCCCACATCGCATCCCGCATAGCATATCGTCATTTCATCATATTGCTTGGTCTTGCCCGTGGTTGATTGTATCCTTGTTGCTTGTTTGTCTTGTTGGGTAGAGCCGGGAGACGAGTTCGCTACCGAGGAGCCCGTTGAGTTCGCTTGTGAGGATCCAGTCAACTCTGACAACTGTGCAGGCAAGATGATCATACCCTCGAAATCACTACTATCTTTGCTATGCTAGTTTGCTCGCTCTTTTGCTTTGCCAATGCTACGATGCCTACCTTTTGCTTGTCAGCCTCCCAATTGCCATGTTGAACCTCTAACCCACCTTGTCCTAGCAAACCGTTGATTGGCTATGTTACCGCCTTGCTCAGCCCTTCTTATAGCGTTGTTAGTTGCAGGTGAAGATTGGAGCCGTTCCTTGTTGGAACATTTATTTACTTGTCGGGATATCATTATATTGCTATGTTATCTTAATGCATCTATATACTTGGTAAAGGGTGGAAGGCTCGGCCTCTCGCCTAGTGTTTTGTTCCACTCTTGCCGCCCTAGTTTCCGTCATATCGGTGTTATGTTCCCGGATTGTAGCGTCCCTTACACGGTTGGGCTATAATGGGAACCCCTTGATAGTTCGTCTTGATTAAAGCTTTTCCAGCAATGCCCAACATTGGTTTTACCATTTTCCACCTAGCCTCTTTTCCCTTGGGTTTCCGGAGCCCGAGGGTCATCGTATTTTAGCCCCCCTTGGGCCAGTGCTCCCTCTGAGTGTTGGTCTGAACTGAGCTGCCTGCGGGGCCACCTCGGGGAAACTTGAGGGTTGGTTTTACTCGTAGCTAGTCTCATCTGAGTGTGCCCTGAGAAAGAGATATGTGCAGCTCCTATCGGGATTTGTCGGCACATTCGGGCGGTGTTGCTGGACTTGTTTTAACCTGTCGAAATGTCTTGTTGTACCGGGTTACCGAGTCTGATCGGTGTGTCCCGGGTGGAGGTCTATTCCTTCGTTGACCGTGAGAGCTTGTCATGGGCTAAGTTGGGACTCCCCTGCAGGGATTGATCTTTCGAAAGCCGTGCCCGCGGTTATGGGCGGATGGGAATTTGTTAACGTCCGGTTGTAGATTACTTGAATTAAACTTAATTAAAATGAATCAACCGTGTGTGTTACCGTGATGGCCCCTTCTCGGCGGAGTCCGGGAAGTGGACACAGTGTTGGAGTTATGCTTGCGCAGGATGTTCCTTTAGTTTCTCGCTCGTGCTTCGCCTTCTCTTCTCGCTCTCTTTTGCGTATAAGTTAGCCACCACATATGCTAGTCGCTTGCTGCAGCCCCACACATATTTGCCTCATCCATTCCTATGAGCTTAAATAGTTTTGATCGCGTGGGTGTGAGATTGTTGAGTCCCTGTGGCTCACAGATACTATAACTCCAGATGCAGGTCCAGGTGATTCCGCTCCAGGTGACGAGTACGAGCTCAAGTGGGAGTTCGACGAGGACTCTCAGCGTTACTACGTGTCTTTTCCGGATGATCAGTAGTGGTGCCTAGTTGGGGTTATCGATTCAGGACCTTGTCGCATGTTGGGTTCTTTTCTATTTTAGCGCCGTAGTCGGGCCATGAGTGTTTGTTTGATGGATGTTATTTATGTACTCTGATGTGACGTGGCGAGTGTAAGCCAACTATGTTATCTTCCCCTTTTATTATATATTACATGGGATGTTGTAATGATTGCCTGACTTGCGACATTGCTTTCAATGCGGTTATGCCTCTAAGTCGTGCCTCGACACGTGGGAGCTATAGCCGCATCGAGGGCGTTATAAGTTGGTAATCAGAGCCATCCCCGACCTTAGGAGCCCCATTGCTTGATCGTTTTTAGCAGCCGAGTTGTGTCTAGAAAAATGTTTTGAGTCCTTAGGAATTATATATCGGAGAGCTTAGGAATTCTTTTTACTTCCCAGTCTCATCATCGCTCTGGTAAGGCATCCTGGCGTAGAGTTTTGACTCTTCTCTTCTCAAATTTCACTAAATTTTTTTTTTAGGATCACGCGAGTATCTTGGTTTTGTTCCGATGGTTTTGTGACGAGAACATTGTTCTTGGTGCCTCCTGTCTTTAGGGGTTGTGGCAGTGTCCCGGGGAGTTGAGCTCCGAGGTGTTGTCGTCACAATTTCATCGTTGCAATTCTGGTATACTTGAGATATGTTCGCCGACATCGAAAATCTCTTTTATGCAGTTCGTTGGTGAGATAACCTCGACGCCACCCAGTACTGGGGCGGGAGTTCGGGAGTATCGCCATAACTTGTATAACGGATGCTTTTCGAAGGTTGAGGTAGATGGTTTCCGAAGTTTTCCTGGTTATGTGTTGAAGGATGGATACAGCTGGATGTAGGGTTTGCTAGTTTGGGTGAGATATTGTGCTTCCCCTGTATCCCCAACACCTGATTGCATAACCGGAAAGGTTCGGGAGTTTCATAGGTGGGAAATCTAGTAGCTCTAGTTCTTCTTCCACGGATATTGGTTTGAGATTGGGATTTCTTACCGATTATTCGTTCTTGATCCGTACCTTGTTGATTTACCGCACCGTCAACTTCGAGGACATTGAGCTCCAAGAAGATCTCTCCTATCGTGAGCACCCAGTTGCTATTCTTGAAGAGACTGAACGCAAAACTCGCAACAAGTCAATCAAATTTCTCAAAGTCAAGTGGTCACACCATTCCGACCGTGAAGCTACCTGGGAACGCGAGGATCACCTCCGTTCTGAGTACCCGGAGTTCTTTCAGTCCTAGATCTCGGGACGAGATCTTTTCGTAGTGGTGGAGTGTTGTAACGCCCCAGATATACTTTCCATTTTTTGTATCCAACTCTTGCCGTCTCCGGCGCTAAGTTATATTTATTTCTCGGGTTTGGGTCTTTGTCTCCGTGTGTTGTTTTCTTTTTCGTGCATCTCTTATCATGTCATCACGTGCATTGCATTTGCATACATGTTCGTCTCATGCATTCGAGCATTTTCCCCGTTGTCCGTTTTGCATTCCGGCGTTTCGTTCTCCTCCGGTGGTCATTTCTACCTTTCTTTCTCGTGTGGGGTTTAAACATTTCCGGATTGGACCGAGTCTTGCCAAGCGGCCTTGGTTTACTACCGGTAGACCGCCTGTCAAGTTTCGGTTCATTTGGACTTCGTTTGATACTCCAACGGTTAACCGAGGGACCGAAAAGGCCTCGTGTGTGTTGCAGCCCAACACCCCCCAAATTTGGCCCAAAACCCACCAAACTCTGCTCCATGTCCTAGAGCGTTCGATCACGATCGTGTGGGCGAAAACCGCACCTCATTTGGACTCTCCTAGCTCCCTCTATGCCTATATATACACCCCTCCGTTTTCGGATCTCTCCCTCTCCCCGAAACCCTAAAAAAAAACAGATCAACCCCGCCACCGACGGACGTGTCCGGATCCGACCGGACAACGTCCGCCCCGCCGCCGCAGCGAGTCCCGCGCCGCCACGTGGCCGAGGCCCACATCGCCGCCGCCGAGGCCCGGGAGCCCGAGGCCGGCCCCCGCGGCCCGGCTCCGCGCCGCCGCTCTCCGCGCCCGTCCCCGACGCCTGCGCCGCCTCCTTCCCCGACGCCGGTGACCGGCGCCGCCGCGGGCCGCCTCCCCGCCGCCGCTCGCCTCCCCGGTCCGGCAGCGCCCCGCCGCGCCGTCCGCGCCATCCCCGACGCCGGCCGACCCCGCCGCCGTCCGCGCCGCCCGCCTCCTCACCGGCCCCGCCGCCCTCTCCCTCCCGGCCGGCGAGCCCCTCCTCCGCGCCAAGTCCGACGCCGGCGAGCTCCAGATCGGGCCGGCGAACCTCGGGAGTCGCGCCACTGCTACAGTGCGGCTGGATCTAGATCTAGGTTGACTTCTCTCCCCCTTTTATTATGTATTACATGGGATGTTGTAATGATTGCCTGACTTGCGACATTGCTTTCAATGCGGTTATGCCTCTAAGTCGTGCCTCGACACGTGGGAGCTATAGCCGCATCGAGGGCGTTACAAGTTGGTAATCAGAGCCATCCCCGACCTTAGGAGCCCCATTGCTTGATCGTTTTTAGCAGCCGAGTTGTGTCTAGAAAAATGTTTTGAGTCCTTAGGAATTATATATCGGAGAGCTTAGGAATTCTTTTACTTCCCAGTCTCCTCATCGCTCTGGTAAGGCATCCTGGCGTAGAGTTTTGACTCTTCTCTTCTCAAATTTCACTAAATTTTTTTTAGGATCACGCGAGTATCTTGGTTTTGTTCCGATGGTTTTGTGACGAGAACATTGTTCTTGGTGCCTCCTGTCTTTAGGGGTTGTGGCAGTGTCCCGGGGAGTTGAGCTCCGAGGTGTTGTCGTCACAATTTTATCGTTGCAATTCTGGTATACTTGAGATATGTTCGCCGACATCGAAAATCTCTTTTATGCAGTTCGTTGGTGAGATAACCTCGACGCCACCCAGTACTGGGGCGGGAGTTCAGGAGTATCGCCATAACTTGTATAACGGATGCTTTTCGAAGGTTGAGGTAGATGGTTTCCGAAGTTTTCCTGGTTATGTGTTGAAGGATGGATACAGCTGGATGTAGGATTTGCTAGTTTGGGTGAGATATTGTGCTTCCCCTGTATCCCCAACACCTGATTGCATAACCGGAAAGGTTCGGGAGTTTCATAGGTGGGAATTCTAGTAGCTCTAGTTCTTCTTCCACGGATATTGGTTTGAGATTGGGATTTCTTACCGATTATTCATTCTTGATCCGTACCTTGTTGATTTATTTCTCTTCCTTAATTCTTCGTGGCTTCTCAATTTATGGATATGTGATCATTTGAAGAGGAATGCATTCGTTCATTTTGTTCGGATGTGAAGACTATATGTTGCAATTTTCATTCCGTTGGATTCAGCTTCTATATTGTTGTCTATCTATGTGCTAATGGTGGTCAACCTCTTCAGGATGGCTCCTCCAACGCGCACGACTCCGAATCCTGATCCGCCTCCACCTCCGCCTCCTCCGGAAGCATGGCAAGCTGTGATGGCCGCTACTAATGCAAACACACAGTTGATCATGCAAATCCTTCAAGAGCGCAATCAAGGCAGTCAAGGGAATCAAGGCCATAATCAGCACCACTTTGCTACTCTGAACCAGTTCCTTGCTAATGGCCCAAAGACGTTCAGCGGTTGTGTTGAGGCTACCGATGCTGACGATTGGCTAGTGGATCTGGGCAAGCATTTTGAATGTAGCAACGTCAGGCCTGAAGATTTCGTCAAGTTCGCTTCTTTCCAGCTCAAAGATCAGGCTGCAGAGTGGTTCCAGCAGTACAAGGATTCCAGAGGTGGACGTCTGATCACTTGGGACGATTTCCGTCAAGATTTCCGCGCTCATCACATCCCTCAAAGTGTGGTTGAGAGTAAGCGTCAGGAATTCCGCAATCTGAAGCAAGGCTCTTTGTCTGTCTATGACTATAACAAGTTGTTCCAGAAGCTCGCCCGTTTTGCCAAGCAGGATGTTCCTGACGAGAAGAGCATGATCTATCAGTTCAGGGGTGGTCTTCGTGAGGAAATTCAGCTCGCTCTTGTCCTCTTTGAGCCGTTGAGATACGATGAGTTCTACAACATGGCACTGAAGCAAGAGGCTGCTCAGATAAGGTGTGATGCTTCCAGGAAGCGTGCCAGAGATGTTACTCCTTCTTCCTCTACTCAAGTGGTCAAGCAGCAGAAGTATTGGCTTCCTCCTCCTCCGTTTCGTCAGCCGTATCAGCAGAAGAGCAAAGGTGGCAGTGGTTTCTCCCACCCACCCAACCCAGGCTTTCAGAACAAGGCTTCGTCTCAAGCGCCAAGACCGAGTGCTCCGTATCACCGTCCGCTTTCAGAGGTCACGTGCAACAAGTGCCAACAGAAGGGTCACTATGCCAACAAGTGTACCAACCAGAGGCGTCTTCCTCCTCCTCCTCCTGTCAGATCGGCAAGTACAGCGGTGGTCAAGCACAATCCCAAGCACGCCAAGGTCAATATGGTGAATGCAGCTCAGGCTGAGGATTCTTCAGATGTGATCATGGGTAACCTTCCTGTTAAT
>NC_057806.1:681070638-681074834 GCF_018294505.1 Triticum aestivum | reverse complement strand
CGAGTGCTCCGTATCACCGTCCGCTTTCAGAGGTCACGTGCAACAAGTGCCAACAGAAGGGTCACTATGCCAACAAGTGTACCAACCAGAGGCGTCTTCCTCCTCCTCCTCCTGTCAGATCGGCAAGTACAGCGGTGGTCAAGCACAATCCCAAGCACGCCAAGGTCAAGATGGTGAATGCAGCTCAGGCTGAGGATTCTTCAGATGTGATCATGGGTAACCTTCCTGTTAATGATATTCCTGCAAAAGTTCTTTTTGACTCTGGTGCATCGCATTCCTTCATGTCATTTCCATTTGCATCGGAGAACAATTTTAGCACTAGGGCATTACCTAGAGCTATGCAAGTCGTCTCTCCAGCTAAGCGACTAAGTTCCAGTATGGAGGTGCCGGATATTTCAATCTTGATGGGTGATTTCAAGTTTCTTGCTTCTCCTATGGTTCTTGGTAACTCGGATATCGATCTTATTCTCGGGATGGACTGGCTCTCTAAGCATAAAGCTCAGCTTGATTGTGCAGCCAGGCAGATTCAACTGACTCATTCGTCGGAGGATGTCATTGTCTTTGCCGCTCGGGATAATTCTATCCGGTTGTTTTCTCTCAATGAGAAGGGTGAATTGGATGCTATTTCGCAGATTCCGGTTGTTTGTGAGTATCAAGACGTCTTTCCAGAAGAACTTCCAGGGATGCCTCCGCACCGGCCAGTTGAATTTGTTATTGAACTTGAGCCCGGTACGGAACCTGTGTGCAAACGTCCCTACAAGCTCGGCCCTGAAGAGTTGAAGGAGTTGAAGAAACAACTCGATGAGCAAGAAAGATTGGGTCTCATTCGGCCTAGTACTTCTCCGTGGGGTTGTGGTGTTCTTTTTGTGAAGAAGAAGGATGGATCGAGTCGACTTTGTGTTGATTACCGTCCAGTAAACAAGAAGACCATCAAGAACAAATACCCACTTCCCAACATCAATGAGCTATTCGAACAACTCAAAGGTGCTCAAGTATTCTCCAAGCTTGATCTCCGTATGGGTTATCATCAGATTCGTATTCGTGAGCAAGATATTCCCAAGACGGCGTTCAGAACAAGCTTTGGTTCATATGAATACACCATCATGTCTTTTGGCCTCGCCAACGCTCCTCCGACGTTCTCTCGCATGATGAACTTCATCTTCAACCCCTACACCAATGAATTTGTTTTGGTCTATCTCGACGACATTCTGGTTTTCTCGAAGAACAAGGAAGATCATGCCAAGCACTTGCGTTTGGTTCTTGACAAGCTCAGAGAACATAAGTTCTACGCCAAGTTCTCCAAGTGTGAATTTTGGCTCGATGAGGTTCTTTATCTTGGTCATATCATCTCTGCCAAGGGCATTTCCGTGAATCCTGAGAAGGTGTCCGCAATTGTGAATTGGGAACCTCCTCAGAACGTGAAGCAACTCCGCAGTTTTCTCGGTCTCGCAAGCTATTGCAGAAGATTCGTTGAAAACTTTTCTAAGATCGCCAAGCCTCTCTCAAATCTTCTTCAGAAGCACGTCAAGTACGTTTGGTCTCCGGAGTGTGATATTGCTTTCAACACTTTGAAAGAGAAATTGATCACTGCTCCAGTTCTGACTCCGCCTGATGAAACCAAGCCGTACGAGGTCTTTTGTGATGCCTCTCTCCAAGGTCTCGGTGCTGTACTGATGCAAGATAAGAAAGTTGTTGCTTATACCTCTCGTCAGTTGAAACCTAATGAGAAGAACTACCCCACTCATGATCTCGAGTTGGCGGCAGTTGTGCACGCTTTGTTAACTTGGAGACATCTTCTATTGGGAAGGAAAGTGGATATTTTCACTGATCACAAGAGTCTCAAGTACATCTTCACTCAGCCTAATCTCAACCTCAGGCAGACTCGATGGGTCGAAATGATTCAAGAGTACAATCCGAGTATCGAGTATACTCCAGGCAAGGCTATTGTGATTGCTGACGCTTTGAGCAGAAAAGCATATTGCAACAGTCTGATTCTCAAGCCTTATCAACCCGAGCTTTGTGAAGCTTTCCGCAAACTTAATCTGCAAGTTGTTCCTCAAGGTTTCCTCGCCAACCTTCAAGTCTCTCCTACCTTAGAAGACCAGATTCGCCAAGCCCAACTTCTTGATGCTATGGTGAAAAAGGTGAAGATTGGTATTGCAAAGAGTCAGTCCAAGTACAAGTGCTTCCGACTTGATGACAAGGACACTCTCTTCTTCGAGGATCGAATTGTTGTGCCCAAAGGTGAACTCCGTAAGGTGATCATGAACGAGGCTCACAACTCTCTCCTCTCCATCCACCCTAGTAGTACGAAGATGTATCAGGATCTCAAGCAAGCTTATTGGTGGACTCGAATGAAGCGCGAGATCGCTCAATTCGTGAACGAATGTGATGTCTGCAGAAGAGTGAAGGCAGAACACCAAAGGCCAGCTGGTCTCCTCCAACCTCTTGCCATTCCAGAATGGAAGTTTGACCACATTGAAATGGACTTCGTGACTGGGTTTCCAAAGTCCAAGCGTGGCAATGATGCTATATTTGTTGTCATCGACAAGCTCACCAAAGTGGCTCATTTTCTGCCTATCAAAGAGTCAATCACTGCAGCTCAATTGGCGGAACTCTATACCTCTCACATTGTCTCTCTGCACGGTATTCCTCAAGTGATATCTTCAGACCGTGGCAGCATCTTTACCTCCAAGTTTTGGGATTCTTTTCAGAAAGCCATGGGCACCAATATCCGCTTCAGCACAGCTTTCCATCCTCAAACGAGCGGTCAAGTCGAGCGTGTCAACCAAATTCTTGAAGATATGCTCAGGGCTTATGTGATCTCCTTCGGCATGAAGTGGGAGGATTGTCTTCCTTATGCTGAATTCTCGTACAACAACAGCTTTCAAGCAAGTTCGGGCAAGGCCCCCTTTGAAATTCTGTATGGCAGGAAGTGCCGTACCCCTCTCAACTGGTCTGAAACCGGTGAACGTCAGCTGCTGGGTAATGACTTAATCACAGAAGCAGAAGAAATGTGCAAAGTCATTCATGATAACCTCAAAGCAGCCCAGTCCCGCCAGAAGAGCTACTATGATAGTAAGCACCGTGATTTGGCTTTCGAGATCGGAGATCATGTTTACCTCCGCGTCTCTCCTATGAAAGGTACTCGTCGCTTCGGTATCAAAGGGAAGCTTGCCCCTAGATACGTGGGACCTTTCAGGATTGTCAGCAAGAGAGGCGACCTCGCCTATCAACTCGAGCTTCCTTCAAACTTTGCAAATATTCATGATGTGTTCCATGTCTCTCAGCTTCGAAAGTGCTTCAAGACTCCTGACCGCACCGTCAACTTCGAGGACATTGAGCTCCAAGAAGATCTCTCTTATCGTGAGCACCCAGTTGCTATTCTTGAAGAGACTGAACGCAAGACTCGCAACAAGTCAATCAAATTTCTCAAAGTCAGGTGGTCACACCATTCCGACCGTGAAGCTACCTGGGAACGCGAGGATCACCTCCGTTCTGAGTACCTGGAGTT
This sequence comes from Triticum aestivum, assembly GCF_018294505.1. NCBI lineage: Eukaryota > Viridiplantae > Streptophyta > Magnoliopsida > Poales > Poaceae > Triticum > Triticum aestivum. Next base: position 681,071,320 of record NC_057806.1, on the reverse strand, counting down.
CTTTCAGTCCTAGATCTCGGAACGAGATCTTTTCGTAGTGGTGGAGTGTTGTAACGCCCCAGATATACTTTCCATATTTGTACTCCAACTCTTGCCGTCTCCGGCGCTAAGTTATATTTATTTCTCGGGTTGGGTCTTTGTCTCCGTGTGTTGTTTTTCTTTTTCGTGCATCTCTTATCATGTCATCACGTGCATTGCATTTGCATACATGTTCATCTCATGCATTTGAGCTTTTTCCCCGTTGTCCGTTTTGCATTCCGGCGCTTCGATCTCCTCCGGTGGTCATTTCTAGTCTTCTTTCGTGTGTGGGGTTTAAACATTTCCGGATTGGTCCGAGACTTGCCAAGCGGCCTTGGTTTACTACCGGTAGACCGCTTGTCAAGTTTCGTATCATTTGGACTTCGTTTGATACTCCAACGGTTAACCGAGGGACCGAAAAGGCCTCGTGTGTGTTGCAGCCCAACACCCCCAAATCTGGCCCAAAACCCACCAAACTCTGCTCCTTGTCCTAGAGCATTCGATCACGATCGTGTGGGCGAAAACCGCACCTCATTTGGACTCTCCTAGCTCCCTCTATGCCTATTTATACCCCCTCCATTCGGATCTCTTCTTCCCCCGTCCGAAACCCTAGTTAAAAAAAAACAGATCCCTCTTCCCCCCGCCGGGCCGGACGTGTCCGCCC
>NC_057806.1:680973611-681068994 GCF_018294505.1 Triticum aestivum | reverse complement strand
TTTGTGAACCCTTTTGGCCCCAGGTCACTTTGGGTGTTTTATTAAGCTTGTTGAGTAGCTCCATGCCATGTTCTTACTTGTCATGTTCAGGTTTTCTATCATGTTGTTTTGCTGCTCCGAAGAGAGCATCGTGATCTGAAATTTCAGACTAGTGTTAATTTCACTAAGTCTGAAATCTGTTTTGCATTTGCGTTTTAGCCATGCTTGTTTGAACCTCTTAATGGATGAATTTGCCTATGGCTCAGTGCTAGTGTTTTGTCAACCATCTTGTGTACTTCACTGCCATATATTTTGTTTTCATGTTTGGTGGCTGTAGCATGTTCATTTCGTTGCATTTAGATGCCTACTTGCTGTAATCGCAGACCGGTGTCATATCTATAAACGCTTGCCATTTCTAAACCGTAACTCCGATTCCAATGATCTTTATATCGTTTTCAAGCGATTTCATCCCCTCTATACAGTGGCACACTTGGTTTTCCAAGTTGATGCCAGGTTCATGCATTTCCTGTCATATCTTGCATTTTGCATCCCACATCGCATCCCGCATAGCATATCGTCATTTCATCATATTGCTTGGTCTTGCCCGTGGTTGATTGTATCCTTGTTGCTTGTTTGTCTTGTTGGGTAGAGCCGGGAGACGAGTTCTCTACCGAGGAGCCCGTTGAGTTCGCTTGTGAGGATCCAGTCAACTCTGACAACTATGCAGGCAAGATGATCATACCCTCGAAATCACTACTATCTTTGCTATGCTAGTTTGCTCGCTCTTTTGCTTTGCCAATGCTACGATGCCTACCTTTTGCTTGTCAGCCTCCCAATTGCCATGTTGAACCTCTAACCCACCTTGTCCTAGCAAACCGTTGATTGGCTATGTTACCGCCTTGCTCAGCCCTTCTTATAGCGTTGTTAGTTGCAGGTGAAGATTGGAGCCGTTCCTTGTTGGAACATTTATTTACTTGTCGGGATATCATTATATTGCTATGTTATCTTAATGCATCTATATACTTGGTAAAGGGTGGAAGGCTCGGCCTCTCGCCTAGTGTTTTGTTCCACTCTTGCCGCCCTAGTTTCTGTCATATCGGTGTTATGTTCCCGGATTGTTGCGTCCCTTACACGGTTGGGCTATAATGGGAACCCCTTGATAGTTCGTCTTGATTAAAGCTTTTCCAGCAATGCCCAACATTGGTTTTACCATTTGCCACCTAGCCTCTTTTCCCTTGGGTTTCCGGAGCCCGAGGGTCATCGTATTTTAGCCCCCCTTGGGCCAGTGCTCCCTCTGAGTGTTGGTCCGAACTGAGCTGCCTGCGGGGCCACCTCGGGGAAACTTGAGGGTTGGTGTTACTCGTAGCTAGTCTCATCTGAGTGTGCCCTGAGAAAGAGATATGTGCAGCTCCTATCGGGATTTTTCGGCACATTCGGGCGGTGTTGCTGGACTTGTTTTAACCTGTCGAAATGTCTTGTTGTACCGGGTTACCGAGTCTGATCGGTGTGTCCCGGGTGGAGGTCTATTCCTTCGTTGACCGTGAGAGCTTGTCATGGGCTAAGTTGGGACTCCCCTGCAGGGATTGATCTTTCGAAAGCCGTGCCCGCGGTTATGGGCGGATGGGAATTTGTTAACGTCCGGTTGTAGATTACTTGAATTAAACTTAATTAAAATGAATCAACCGTGTGTGTTACCGTGATGGCCCCTTCTCGGCGGAGTCCGGGAAGTGGACACAGTGTTGGAGTTATGCTTGCGCAGGATGTTCCTTTAGTTTCTCGCTCGTGCTTTGCCTTCTCTTCTCGCTCTCTTTTGCGTATAAGTTAGCCACCACATATGCTAGTCGCTTGCTGCAGCCCCACACATATTTGCCTCATCCATTCCTATGAGCTTAAATAGTTTTGATCGCGTGGGTGTGAGATTGCTGAGTCCCTGTGGCTCACAGATACTACAACTCCAGATGCAGGTCCAGGTGATTCCGCTCCAGGTGACGAGTACGAGCTCAAGTGGGAGTTCGACGAGGACTCTCAGCGTTACTACGTGTCTTTTCCGGATGATCAGTAGTGGTGCCTAGTTGGGGTTATCGATTCAGGACCTTGTCGCATGTTGGGTTCTTTTCTATTTTGGCGCCGTAGTCGGGCCATGAGTGTTTGTTTGATGGATGTTATTTATGTACTCTGATGTGACGTGGCGAGTGTAAGCCAACTATGTTATCTTCCCCTTTTATTATATATTACATGGGATGTTGTAATGATTGCCTGACTTGCGACATTGCTTTCAATGCGGTTATGCCTCTAAGTCGTGCCTCGACACGTGGGAGCTATAGCCGCATCGAGGGCGTTATAGTTATCAAGTCGACCATATAGACCGGCGAAAGAATGAAGCGGCGGACGCTTTAAATCGCCTAGGCTCTCAGCGTAAACCAGTGCCACCTAATGTCTTCCTCGACGTACTGCATAATCCGTCGGTCAAGATACCCACAGAGGAGGAGTTGGCTATTCCTGACCCGGAGGCCCAATTGATGGCAGCTCTGCATGTCATACCAGATTGGACAGTCCCGTACTTGGCCTGCATGAACCGGGGCGAGTTACCGGAGGATGAAACCTTGGCCCGGCAGATAATCCGGCATTCCAAGTCAATGACCATAATCAATGGGGAGTTACATCGTCACAATGTCACAGGAACAATTCAGCGTCGTGTATCTCCTCAAGAGGGTTGTGAGATTTTGCGAGAAATCCATGAAGGAGACTGTGTTCACCATGCCGGTTCAAAATCCTTGGTAGCTAAAGCTTTTCGTCACGGTTTCTATTGGTTGATAGCTCATGCTAATGCTGAGGATTTAGTCAAAAGGTGTGACGGTTGTCAAAAATTTGCACGCCGTGCTCATGTTCTGGCTCAGGAGTTGAGAATGATCCGAATCACTTGGCCGTTTGCAACTTGGGGGCTCGATATGGTTGGACCCTTTAAGAGATCCAAGGACAAAAAGACCCACCTGTTAGTGGCAGTTGACAAGTTTACCAAATGGGTAGAAGCAGAGCCAGTCAGTAAGTGTGATGCAGCCACGGCAGTTCAATTCATCATAAAGGTGATATTCCGATTTGGTTTCCCACACAGTATTATAACTGATAATGGTACTAATCTGTCAAAGGGTGAGATGGAGGAATTTTGCCAACATGAGCACATCCGGCTTGATGTAGCATCAGTGGCTCACCCCCAATCTAATGCTTAAGCAGAGAGAGCAAATCAAGAAATTTTGAGAGGTATTAAACCCCGGCTTATGGTTCCTTTAAAGCGGACAGCGGGTTGTTGGGTGGAGGAGTTACCTTCTGTGTTATGGAGTATCAACACCACACCTAACAGATCTATGGGTTACACACCTTTCTTCATGATTTACAGAGCGGAGGCGGTTCTCCCTAGTGACATCCGTCATGATTCACCCCGTGTGACGGCGTATGTTGAAGCTGAGAATGAGGAAGCCAGGTGTATTCACCTAAAACCCCGGGTTATCCTGCCTCTTTAAGTAAGCCACTCCGTCCAGGTAAACCTGGTATGACCCATCGAACGTTTGACAAGTCAATCCCACGGACCCTGAACTTGTCAAAGTTAAAACGATGATTGGTTAAAGATTGAGGTCCATCTTAAAAGGCTTTGCAAAATGGTTTAACTCAATGGCCTGGCAGCCCATGAACAGCCTCGATTTAGGGCCTGGCAGCCCATGAAAAGCCTTGTATATTTCTTTTTGATTTGCTATTTTTCATATATTTTGATAAGAGATTTCTGAGTATTTCTGATAAACCAATGTTTATTATAATCCGGCGTGGCTTTCAACGCTTACTTGTCAGTACATGATCAATTTTAAACCGGTAGTACATCGCTCCGGTCTGGTTTTGACTAGATGGCACCAGTTTTATACACAAATAAGCGGCTATTATAGCACAGTATAGTTTTTATATGAACTGGCAAGAGGGCAAGGAGTCAACAACACTCCGGATTGGTATTTTTCACCTTTACCATATAAGCAGTTGGTTAGCCAATGAGGTATGTCACAGATATCATCTATTTTATCTGGTTAAATACAAAACTTGGTTATTCATCCAAGTTATATGTTTTTGGGCATCATGACCCGTCCAGTGGTAAACCAGTAGGACACTTTTAAGTTCTTATATGCAGGAACACAAATCATAATGGACTATGCATAAATAGATCCCAAAAGTGGAACAAGTTTTCAAGGTATCAAGTAACACAAACATGCTCGATGGCATGGCAGATAAATGTGTTTCTGCTATCCTATTACAAGGCGCTTCAACATGGCCCAAATTGAATAATTGTTTTCAAGAAGTGGTAGACTGTAGCTGATAAACCGGCCGCCGGTTTAGGATTCTTCATCGGGACGACTTGAGGATTGAGGGTCATCTTGCGCGGTCACATCCTCTTCATCCCTCCCCAGACACTGGAAATCAACCGTTGACCAATCAATTCCGGTTAAAGCTTGAAACACGACCTCTTCATGGATAAGGCTGGAGGGGTCAATGTCAGGAGCGTAAGTATGCTTACGGATTGGAGGCACAAGATCTTCAACATCATGGATCACCACGGGCTGTCTCTTTCCCTCAGCATCATAAACCGGTTGGAAATGAGATAAATCTGTGTCCTCCGCCAGTTTACTTGCTATTGGCCGCATCTCCTTTGTCAGCCTTTGTTGGGGATATTACTACTGGGTGTAAACCGGCCTATCTAGGCCAGGTTAACTTCGTCGGTAGTTAAGTAAGTTAAAGCCCAAGAAGACAGAGGAGGGCTCAAGGCCCATGGTTGGCTCAAGGCCTGCAGCCGTAAACCGGCGTTAGTAGTTAACCTGTATTGTAAGTTAGGAATAAGAAGAGACCAAACCGGACACATCTATGAGCCGGTATTGGGACTCCGTAAGCCGACGAGAGTCACCCGTGTATATAAGGGGACGACCCGGCGGCGGTTCAAGGACAACAGACAACAACTCGAGACATAGGCGAAGCTTGTTTGCTCCCTAGTCATCGAAACCCCATCAATTCCATCACAACTAGACGTAGGCTTTTACCTGCATCGAAGGGGCCGAACTAGTATAAACTCTCTTGCGTCCTTGTGTCCGCTTTAACCCCTTCAAGCTAACCCGTCACGATGGCTCCACGACTAAGTCCTTTCTCTAGGACATCTGCCGTGACAAAACCACGACAGTTGGCGCCCACCGTGGGGCTATCGCACGATGGTTTCCGGTTCTTGGAGGGCCGCTTTGAAGGACTCGAGGGCTATGCTGTAGGCCGGATGACTAAGAGTCGTCGCGGCAAGCTCTACATCGATGACGCAGGCTGGGGCCCCGAGGCCGGCTCAATTGAGTACGGGTACCGGGTCCCCTTTGGTAGCATTCACGTTTTCATTGGCAAGATCGGTGAACCGGGCCCTGAGCCGGACATCTGCACCGACCTCGTCGAGACGGCTCAGCATGCGCAATCCGCCCGGGTTAAACCGGCCATGAAGCGTGCCCTCGTGGGAGTCATCCATGGAGGAAGTTATGAGGACGGATCGGAATTTCGCGGGGTGACTGTCGTTTTTTCCGGTGACGAATCTTCGACCGGAGAAACCGAATCTCTTTATCAGCTACAAGATGGCCAGATTGGGAGCTGTTCCGATGGCGACAGTATTCCGGACCCCTCTGATCTGCCCAACCGGGTTGGAATATTCATGGCCGGAACACAAGCAGCGCTTCATTCTTCGACAGCTGCGGCAACGATCTCCGGTTCAGCAGCGGCGACGGCTGTCGGGGCAGGAGGCCCTGTGCGCCCGCCGGCTCAGGTTTTATCAGAACTATTTGATGCGTTGGCTGTGCTTATGGCGAAAGTTAATCCGCCAGATCAGGACGTTCACAACACGGAGATTGCAAAGGTAAAGGAACAGATCACCCAGGCCAAGGCGGATCTGACGGCTGAGGACACCAGGATGGCCGCAGAGCGGGCCGCTTTAGACGCACAGGCCTACAGGCTTATGTTGGACCAGAGCGCGTCGCATGAAGTCATGAGGAGGAAGCACCGATCCCGCTTACCTCTGGTTTTCGAGGCCAGAGACCTTTTCAACACTCCAGGACCAAGAGCCAGCAATCTGCTAGAGGGGAACCGGGCAGAAGCCCCTGGGACCGGTGCACCGGTTCAGCCTCGTCAGATGGACCCGCCTCGTCAAAACACCGTTATACCTCCGGATGCTTTAACACCTCCGGGTCACTACTCCAACCCAATGGACAATCTTGTTGCCGCTGCTGCACGGCTGGAGGCCATTCCAATTGAAGGTGACTCGCCGCAGGCAGTAGAGACACGATGGGTCAAGGAACTTCTGAGGACAGCTTTGGCCCAACAGGAAGCGTACTCGTATAGCCGCGACCGGATCCACTCGACTCCCTGTCCAAGCCGGAGCTATAGCAGACATATGGACGAACCAGCAGTGTCGAGTAATGAACGACGTGGAGCACCCCGTGGCAACAACCCGACGGGTGGTGCTGATGACGCTCAGGAAGTGGTGAACCGGTCCTGAGCGCACAGGGAGGCCGAGTTAGCCGCACAGCATCAGGCTCGGCAGCTCACGCCGGTTTGTCCAACCATCTCGATCGAACCTGGTGTTACTTCTAGTTCTTTGGGGGTGCCTTGCCTTATCCCCGCTTTACGCAACGTGCGCCTGCCCAAGGATTTCAAAGGTCCGCGCAAGGTACCAAATTACACGGCGGATCAACCTCCAGAGACATGGGTGGAGAGCTATGAGATGGCCATGGAGATGCTTGATGTGGATGACACGGCGTGTGCGAAATACTTCACCATGATGCTTGAAAGAACGGCCCGTACTTGGTTAAAAAGCTTGCCAGCTGATTCTATCAGTTCATGGGCCCAATTACGAGCCCGGTTTATCAGCAATTTCAAGGATACCTGTAAGCAGCCTATGTCGATAGTGGACTTAGCTGCATACGTCCAGGAGGAAGGAGAATGAACGACTCATTGGGTGCGCTAGGTTTCACAAGTGTTGCACTCCTCAGACCGCATCAACGCTGACACCGCAGTATTAACCCTAGAAGGCAACTGCCGGTTTGGGCCCCTGAAATTGAAATTGGGACAGATGAAGCGTCATTGCACCGACATGGGGACCCTCATGGCCGCTTTGGTGAAATATGCTGATTCCGATAGTACCAAGGATCCCGAATCTGATGATGAAAAGACAAGGAAAGGGAAGAAGAACAGCAGCTCCAAAGGTCAGCAGCATCACTGGGTAGGCAATGGCGGAGGAGGCAAGCGTAAAGCGGATGGTAACATGGACTTTGTGGCTAATACCAACGCACAGGACAATGGCCAGCGACGCAAGGGTAGGCCAAAAAATCGTAATGGAGCACCCAACCCTAACCCAAACCGCCTAAACTATCTGGTAAGCCAGCCCTGTCCAAGACATGGGACGAAGGAGGCGCCAGCAAACCACCTTTGGAAGGATTGCTTTATTATGCAGAAGTTCAAGAATTCTAATAATTTTCGGTGTGATCACGAATCTGGCGGTGGTTCAGGATCCGGGCCGGGTTACGGTGGAGGAAGTTCCGGTTCAGGATTTAATGGTAATCCGGGCAGACATAATGGTCAAAATAGTCAGAACAACCAGGGTGGTTACAACCAACAGCAGCAACAGTCAGGTTACCAGAGCAACCCAAAGCAGTTGAGTAGTGGGCAGTACCATGTCTTCACCACTAGCTTGGACAAGCGAGACCGGAAGGTTCAGAGGCGGGCAGTCAACTCTGTTGAACCGGCCATACCCCGTTATCTACGTTGGTCTGAACAGCCAATCATATGGAGCAGAGAGGATCACCCACCCCAGGTCGATAATCCAGGTCAGTTGGCTCTGGTGGTGGCGCCTCAGGTGGGAGGTTATAAGTTCACCAAGGTGCTCATGGACGGAGGGAGCAGCATTAACATCCTGTACTATGAGACCTTCCGTCGTATGGGACTAACAGATAAGAATCTCAAACCGTCTAATACAGTATTCCACGGTGTAGTGCCTGGCAGATCAGCATATCCCATTGGTAAGATAGCTCTGGAAGTGGCCTTTGGGGATGATCATGATTCCAGGTCGGAGACATTGACGTTTGAAGTGGTGAAAATCCAAAGTCCATATCATGCCCTGTTTGGGCGACCAGCATACGCCAAGTTTATGGCTCGGCCCTGTTATGTGTATTTGCAGCTCAAGATGCCGGGTCACAAGGGGACAATAACGGTTCATGGAAGCCGCAAAATCGCTTTGGAATGCGAGGAAGGAGATGCAGGCTTATGCAGAGTCGGTTTGTGCCACCGAGGAGTTGAAGTACTATAAAGACAATGTTGATCCGGCGGACATGACTCCGTTGAAGAAGCCAACTACGGAGCATGATCCGGCCCTGAAGTTTAAATCGGTAGCAGAAACTAAGCTTGTTGACTTCGTACCTGGCGATTCGTCCAAGCAGTTCAGCATCAGTGCCAACTTGGATCCGAAATAGGAAAGCGCGCTCATCGAGTTCATCCGTGAGAATCGGGACATTTTTGCATGGAAGCCCTCCGACATGCCAGGTGTACCGAGGCAACTCGCTAAGCACACACTTAATGTGGATCCTAAATATAAACCGGTGAAACAGTTCCTCCGCCGGTTTAACGAAGAAAGACGCATGGCGATTGGAGAAGAGGTAGCCAGGCTCTTAGCAGCTGGCTTTATTGTTGAAGTTTTTCACCCTGAGTGGCTTGCCAATCCGGTGCTGGTCCTCAAGAAAAACGGCACCTGGCGCATGTGTGTGGATTACACAGATCTTAATAAAGCTTGTCCAGCAGATCCTTTTGCCCTCCCCCGTATTGATCAAATTATTGATGCTACGGCGGGTTGTGAGCGTTTAAGTTTTTTGGATGCGTATTCTGGCTATCATCAGATCAAAATGGCAGTTAAGGACCAGGAGAAGACAACATTTATAACTCCATTTATAACTCAAGAGTGCCCAGGCAACTTACCAACGGTGTGTACAAAATTGTCTTCACAAGCAGATTAGCCGTAATGTACATGCTTATGTGGATGATATCGTGGTTAAATCCAGGGAGAAGGAGACTCTGATTGATGATTTGAAGGAAACCTTTGATAACCTGAGAACATACAAGATGATGCTTAATCCGGACAAGTGTGTCTTTGGTGTACCGGCAGGCAAGCTATTGGGTTTTCTAGTGTCCAACAGGGGAATTGAGGCTAATCCGGAGAAGATCACGGCTATCACCTCCCTGGCTAAACCGAAGTGTATCAACGATGTTCAACACCTGGCAGGCCGGATTGTTGCGCTAAGCCGGTTTATCAGTCGCCTGGGTGAGAAGGCAATCCCTTTGTATCAGATGTTGAAAAAGACGGATCAGTTTGTCTGGAATTCTGCTGCTGATGATGCATTTGAGGACTTAAAGCGGCAATTGGCCAATCCGCCTGTGCTTGCCGCTCCCATTGACAAGGAGCCGTTACTGCTATATGTTGCTGCTAATGTTCGGGCGGTCAGCGTAGCTATTGTGATGGAGCGAAAGGAGGCAGGTAAGGAGCATCCGGTTCAACGTCCGGTCTATTATATCAGCGAGGTGCTCATTGAGTCCAAGCAAAGGTATCCGCATTGGCAGAAGCTGGTGTATGGAGTTTTTATGGTAAGCCGGAAGCTTAAACAATATTTCCAAGGGCACTCAATTACGGTGGTCAGTTCTGCTCCTTTGGGAGATATCATCCAGAACCGGGAAGCAACCGGCCGGATTGCAAAGTGGGCCATAGAGCTGGGGCCGTACGGTTTGAAGTATTTGCCTCAGACAGCGGTTAAGTCTCAAGCCCTTGTTGATTTCATCAATGATTGGACGGAAATGCAAGCACCTGAAGAAAAGCCGGATCATACGTATTGGACCATCCATTTTGACGGATCTAGGCAGTTGGAAGGCTCGGGGGCTGGAGTCGTATTAACTTCCCCACGAGGTGATAAGTTTTGTTATGTTCTCCGTTTAATGTTCCCTTGTACTAACAATGCAGCTGAGTGTGAAGCCTTGCTCCATGGTCTCCGGATTACTAAGGATATGAATCTAAGTTGAGTTAAGTGCTTCGGTGACTCGGACCTTGTGGCTCAACAAGTGTCTGGCACTTGGGACTCCAAGGACCCACTCATGGCAGCATATCGTCGTGAGGTGGATACTATCGCAGGTTATTTCAAAGGCTATCAGGTGGACCACATGGACCGGCGGAAAAATGAAGCAGCAGACGCTTTAAGCCGGCTGGGCTCTCGGCGCAAACCGGTCCCACCCAATGTTTTTCTGGATGTGCTACACAACCCGTCGGTCAAGATTCCTGGTGAAGAGGATTTGGCTATTCCTGATCCGGAGGCTCAATTGGTGGCGGCTCTTCATGTTATTCTAGATTGGACGCTTCCTTACTTGGCATACAAGAACCGGGGTGAGTTGCCAGAGGATGAGATTCTAGCCCGGCAGATAATCCGGCGATCCAAGTCCATGGCTATCATCAACGGCGAGTTGCATCATTGCAGTATATCAGGAGCTTTTCAACGCTGCGTGTTTCCTGAAGAAGGCCGTGAAATTTTGCGTGAGATCCACGAAGGAGATTGTGGTCACCATGCTGGTTCAAAGTCTCTGGTGGCTAAAGCGTTTCGCCATGGTTTTTATTGGTTAACTGCTCATGCTGATGCGGAGAATCTGGTCAGACGATGTGATGGTTGCCAAAGGTTTTCAAGGCGTGCTCATGTACCGGCTCAAGAATTGAGAATGATTCCAATTACTTGGCCGTTTGCGACTTGGGGGCTGGATATGGTTGGGCCTTTCAAAAGGTCCAAAGATAAGAAGACCCACCTCCTGGTGGCGGTTGACAAGTTTACAAAGTGGGTGGAGGCAGAACCTGTTAGCAAGTGTGATGCGGCCACGACGGTTCAGTTCATCAAAAAGGTGATTTTCCGGTTTGGCTTTCCGCACAGTATTATCACAGATAATGGTACCAATTTGTCCAAAGGTGCTATGAAGGAGTTCTGCAAACGGGAGCACATCCGGCTCGACGTTTCATCAGTGGCACATCCACAGTCCAATGGTCAAGCAGAAAGAGCTAATCAAGAGATCTTGAGAGGCATCAAGCCCCGGCTCATGGTTCCTTTGCAGAGAATGTCGGGTTGTTGGGTAGAAGAATTACCATCTGTGTTATGGAGCATCAATACAACACCCAACAGATCAACAGGATACACACCGTTCTTCATGGTTTATGGAGCGGAGGCGGTTCTCCCCAGTGATATCCGTCATGATTCACCTCGTGTCACGGCTTATATTGAAGCGGACAACGAGACAGCACGGCAAGATGCTTTGGACCAGTTGGATGAAGAGCGTGACATTGCAGCCGCCCGATCAACGATTTACCAGCAGGATCTTCATTGTTATCACAGTCGCCGGGTCAGAACCAGAACCTTTCAGGAAGGAGATTTGGTGCTTTGGCTCATCCAAGATCAGACTGATATGCATAAGCTATCCCCACCTTGGGAGGGGCCTTTCATGGTCAGCAAGAATCTGCACAATGGGTCGTACTATCTGATCGATATTTGAGAGCATAAGGACTCACTTACATCAGAGGAGGAGACTAATAGGCCGTGGAATATAGCTCATCTTCGGCCTTACTATACCTGAGCCATTGGCTATACTTATGTACATATTACGACAATGTATATATTATGATTAAATATAATAAACTGGAACCTCAGCTAAAGCGGGGTATCTGTTCTTTTACATCATGTGAGGTTACACGGAGTTGCTCTAAAGCGGCCTCCGGTTTACCCCTTGAGTTCGCTTTGCTAAAAGCATCGTGTTATATCACTTGGAGGATTGGTCGTGTTCGAACCAATACCATGCCTCTTGATAGGCGAGAGCCACCAGATCACTTGGGGACTTGGTCATGTCTGAACCAGTCATGCCTCTTGATCGTCCTAAGGCCACAGAATCACTTGGGGGCTTGGTCGAACCCGAACCATGACCATGCCATTTGGTCGGCATAACTGCCACGGTTTCATTTGGGGACCTGGCTGACTAGAACCATAGTTACACCTAACGGGAGCTTGGTCGTGTTTGGCCATGGTAACGCCATTTGATCAGCTTAAATAAACCTTTTTTAGCAAACGGTTTTGTCGTTGCTTTTGCTTCACACTTTTCTTTGAAGGGTTTTTTTTGCTTTTCATTGTGTTTTTTAAACCGACAAAGTTTTTTAACCAATCAATTGACGGAACACAGTTCACGTCAATCTGGAGACTATTTGTCCGGTTTGATCCTTGTTGTTAACATCCTCTTATGGAGTAACACGATGTTTATTATAACCCGGCACGGTTTACATGGTCAACCAGCGTCATATATATACAGGAGCTGTTATCTCCTCCAACAGTGTGGGTTTGCAAAACTCCGCTTCAAGATTGGCCAAGCCAACTTCACGCTCAATGATGGCAGGTATTATGTATCTCAAAAATTTGATCATATACTTAAAATTTTGTTTTGATTTCATATATGCAGACATCATATTCCTCCTGACGGTATAACCGCGGTGGCACTTGACGAATTTTTCATTTCAGAAAGTGTTTTGGAAAGTTCATTACCACAGGAAGAACAAATTATGCACGAAGCCATATCAACATCAAAGGTACCAGCTAGCCTATTACAAGGCAACATGGTGCCCATAATAATATAATTGTTTTTTGCAAAGGAGAGGCAGTTTAAAACTGGCTTCCGGTTCAAGTTTGGTCACCAGCCTGGCCTGATGGTTGTGGGTCATCCTGCGCCACTTCAACCTCCATTTCTCTACCCAGTGGCTGGAAATCCACAGTTGTCCAGTCGATTCCCATTAATGCTTGAAAAATAGCTTCATCATGGATCAGCAATGACGGGTCAATATCGGGAGCGTAAGTATGCTTACGGATTGGAGGGATCAGATTTTCTGATTCATGGATTGGTGCAGCTATTCGCTTGTTCTGACTGTCATATTGGGCTTGATAATGAGACAAGTCTGCTTCCTCAGCCAGTTGACAAGCTAGCGGACGTACCTTCCGGTTTATTGCTTGCAGATCCGCTTCGCCAAATTCTGACCCATCTTCCTTCAAGCTGGGATAGCCCTGAGCCGCTTCAATAGGATCAAAATCCGGCACCCAGGCTTTTGCACGAATTAAGGCATTGATTGCACCGGTTCGAGCAGCAGATTTCTTCAGCTCTTCAACCCGGGCAGGAAGCACCGACAGTTTCATCAGAGTATCTTGAATCAAAGTGGGCGCCGGTTTGTTATGAGATGCGGTACAAATGATCCGCTGGGCACCAGTATACAATTGTTCAACCAATGTATAGGCGGCTTTTAGTTTCTTCCGCACATCTGACCCCAAGTGACCAATGCGTGTCCCTGAAATACCACAAAGGGTTAATAAACCGGCGACTCTGTCAGAAGGCAGAGCCAATTCAGAAGGCAAACTGGCTTACCAAAGATAGCAGTAGTCATGGCATGCACGTGCCGCTTTATGCTGGTCAGTTCATCCGCCACTGGTTTTAGTGCAGCCTCGGCATCCTCTTCTCATTTGATCAAAGTGGACTTTTCAGTGGCCCAATCCGCCCGCTTCTTCTTGAAGTTGTCCCATGGCGCTTAAAGTGATGGCCAATTCTTCTTTTGCTTTGGAGGTTTCAGCCTGTTGGGTTTTCAGGTTTTCTTGGAGATCGGTAACTTGGTTTTCTTTCGTCTTTAGCTCCGCCTGCATGCATACAGATATATGCTTCAACAAATCGGTATAAGGATTCAAGTACCAATCACATAACAAGTTATGCACTTAGCACTTGGGGGCTAATGCATATTCGGTCTGCATCTTTCAATTGCTTACAAAGTCCCAAGATCAATACAAGTATTCAACTTGGCACTTGGGGGCTAATGGCTATTTGCTCGTATATATTCTGATGCGGCAATTTCAATTACTTAAAGTACCGGTTTAACTACGTTAAGTTGAACCGGCCCTTGGGGGCTACATCAGCGAATTTCAAAGCATCAAGATTTATATTGGTAAGTCCCGGTTTGAAAGAATATTACAAACCGGCCCTTGGGGGCTAGGAGAGTCAGCAAGAATGGAAGCATACAAGCAGGAAGGAGCATATGGAAGTTACCTCATATTTCTCTTTCATCATATTAACCAGACCGGCTTCATAGTCGCAACTGGTATACAACCGGTTCAGATAGCCGGAATGGATATCTTGGGCGTTCAGAGCAGCATAAGTCGTTAGATCAGCGTTCCACTTGCCTTTGCCAAAGGCAGCAAATTCTTCCTAGGCAGAATGTTTGGATAAAGCGACAGGATTGCTTGGCTCAGCATGGCCAGTGCCAGTAATGACAACCTCATCATCCTGGGTACCACCGGTTTGCACTGGGGCTGTTGGCTTGTTAGTAGGTTTTGCTGGACCGGTGGAACTTTTAATCCGGATGGAACCTGTGGGCTGATTGACAGGACCTGAGGCGTCAGTAGGTCTCTCTTCAGCAATAAGATCATCGTCCTGCTGCGGTGGATCGTTGGGTATATCCTCAGGAATAGCCGCTTCAAGATTGGGTGTCTTGCCTGGTTCAAGAATGACATCTTCTTCGGCCGCTTTGTCCAGGCGGGCCTTCTTGCTTGGCCTAGGTTTGGCCCTGAGAAGAATAACAAAATCAAATACAGCATATGTTCTAAGGTAATGTACTGCAAACATCACAATAAGTATAGCTTACCCAAGCACCGTTTTGAGCGGTGGGAGCTGAGTAGCCGATGACTCGCCAGAAGATGAGTGGGAAGTAACCTGGTAATCGGAGTCAGACGGATTAAGAGGTTGATGAAAGCAGCCCGCTTTAGGACAAGCACTGACAAGCAAATTAGAGACCTCTGAATGGCGTTTCCGAACCGGACTATTCGGTAAACCGGCGGAGGTAACTACCTGGCCGCTGTGCCGGGTGGTGCGACGAGCTTCGTGTTGTTGGGTCTTCATAAGAAGTTTAGGATCCAAATAAGCAAGAGGATGAGAAAATTTAACTTTCCGGTTTGCCTGACGGATTTTTTGTGAAGGCAAAGTTTCTGAATCGGAAGAGAGAATAATTACCTCTGCAACATCCGCGTGGCTGGCTTCGGCATCATCCTGACAAATATCATCATCAATAAGACGCATGAAAAATAAATCAAGTGAGTCAAGCTCTACCTCAAAGTCCGGATTATCCACCTCATCATCAGTGGCCGGATTAGAAGATGCAGTGGTTCTTTTCCTGTGGGCAGTCTTCTTCACAACTTTAGTCTTTTGCCGAGTTGCTCTTTCCGGTTTGTCTGGTTTTTCTGGTTTCTGTTGCGGCAGTTTTTTGCTCCAAAACGGATCATTGCTCTGATTATGCAGACACTGATATTAAAAACAATGACCAGACATATCAATAACAAATTCAGCAAAGAGAAAAATCAAAGTCTTACAGCTGGCAGTTTGTTGGTGGCACAGAAGGGAAGCAGGCTGGTTCTAGCGCAGACGTGTTCTGGTTCATTCAGTATCTTATGCACAGCCTCTGTGATTTCTTCATCAAAGAGCCAGAGTTTTGAATGTCGCAGTGGGTCATCAACGCTGTCAGTATACGCGCACATCAAACTGGAGAGATGACTAAGGGGCAGTATGCTCCATGATATCAAACAGCGAGCGAGATCAACCCCTGTTAAACCGTTGTCCATAAAGGCTCTGAGCTTTGACAGCTGGGGAGCATATTTGCTTCTCTCCTGGGAAGTCAATCTTTGAGGAAAAGGGTGTGTATTGCTGAGCCACTCTGGACGAAAGCCAGGCAAGGGATTCTCACCAGCAGGGGAGGTGTCTTTGCAGTAGAACCATGTCTGATTCCACTCCTTGGGGTGACTGTGCATCTTGGCGTGAGGGTATGTGACCTCTTTCCTTTTCTGAATCGCCATACCACCCAACTCCGTATTAGAGCCACCAGTAAACTCAGTACGGCGGTTTAGATGGAAAAGGTCTCTGAACAATTCCACTGTGGGCTCCTCTTGAAAGAACACCTCACAGAGCACTTGGAAGTGGCACATATTTGTAACAGAGTTGGGGCCAGTGTCTTGCGGATGGAGTTGGAAATCGGCTAAAACATCCCAGTAAAATTTAGAACCGGGCGGCTTAAAGCCCCGGGCTAAGTGATCTACGAAAACAACAACCTCTCCTTCTCGAGGTGTGGGAGGACATTCTTTGCCAGGAGCCCTCCAATGGATGGTATCTTTGCTGCCTAAAGTGCCAATCAGGACTAAATCGTCTAGTTGATCCTCTATGACGCGAGAAGGAACCCAATTGCACTCATATACTTGCTTGGCCATGATGGAATCTACAAGGTAGAAGATCCCGGTTCAAAAATGCATTTGATCAAGGTACGTTGGTATGGGCATTGTTAAACCGGAGACAGAACTATCTGAACAGGAGTTTCATGAAGCAACCAACATCTGGCGGTTCAACAAGGGGACTAATGGCATATACCGGTTTGGAAAATTTTCTATAAGGTTAAACCGCCTGATCTAAGCATTGAAAAGCTGAGATTGCGGATGGACAAGTACGCACAAACAGGTTTCACAAGATTTCTTTACAGCATTGGATCTGAAGCAAGTTCAGAGAAGAGATAAATACTTAGAGGTTCAAAGGAGCAGTACCGAACCAATGAGCAAAACATTCATATAGACCCATGGTTTGAGATGCATAAGTAAAGGCAAAGGTCAAACAACTATCATTGCACAGAATAAAGATTTGCGGATTCATCTAAAGATCTATTGTATGAGCAAGAGGCAGACGATGAACATTAAAGAACTACAAAACCCTAGGCAAGATCTGCAGGGGAAAAGATAGAAGATTTACCGGAGCTGAGGAAGATGCGGAAGGTTGCCGCGATGTTCTGGTGCGCTCAGGTTGATGCAGCGGCCAAGGATGAGGCAGAGGTCGACGGCGGCGGCGGAGCTCCGAGGCTGGCGATGCGAGGAAGATGAAGAAGGCACGGAAGGAGAAAAGGAATGACCCTTCGGTCCTATTTATAAGGCGAAAGAACATGAGTCAGGCGCGACAACCAAGGGGCCACAAAACGGAGCTGTCGCCTCGATTTCCACCGATCTATTAAACAAAGAAGCATAATGGATAGCTTCGTTATGACAGGTGACGTTACTCCGGTTTACAGCAATCAGAGAAGATGACATCATGGCGGTTTACCAATTTATAAGAAGATGTTGAAGATGAAGCTTTTATTAAAGGATTGACATGCACCCATTCAAATCAATCTGGGGCCTAATGTTGGGGATATTACTATTGGGCGTAAACCGGCCTATCTGGGCCGGGTTAACTTCATCAGTAGTTAAGTAAGTTAAAGCCCAAGAAGACAGAGGAGGGCTCAAGGCCCATGGTCGGCTCAAGGCCTGCAGCCATAAACTGGCATTAGTAGTTAACCTGTATTGTAAGTTAGGAATAAGAAGAGACCAAACCGTACACATCTATGAGCCGGTATTGGGACTCCGTAAGCCGACGAGAGTCACCCGTGTATATAAGGGGACGACCCGGTGGCGATTCAAGGACAACAGACAACAACTCGAGACATAGGCGAAGCTTGTTTGCTCCCTAGTCATCGAAACCCCATCAATTCCATCACAACTAGACGTAGGCTTTTACCTTCATCGAAGGGGCCGAACTAGTATAAACTCTCTTGCGTCCTTGTGTCCGCTTTAACCCCTTCAAGCTAACCCGTCGCGATGGCTCCACGACTAAGTCCTTTCTCTAGGACATCTGCCGTGACAAAACCACGACAGCCTTCGCAGATCGTCATTATTGAAGTCCGAGCCGTCTTCTTTCACGCCAGGATACCCTTTGATGATATTTGCCGGTTCAAGATCCGGAATCCATACCTTAGCCTAGATTAGCGTGGTTAGTGCTCCTGATCTTGCGGCCGATCTCTTTAGTTCGTTAATCCGGGTAGGTAGCATGGCCAACTTCTCAATTGTTTCCTTTATCAACGATGGCGCCGGCTTGTTATACGCTGTAGTGCAAATGGCACGCTGGGATCCAGAGAACAGCTGTTCTATCAAGGTGTAGGCCGCTTTAAGTTTCATCCGCATGTCAGAGCCCAGATGAGCAATGCGGGTCCCTATCATGGTTCATCATCAGTAAACCGGCCATTGATAAGATCTTATGCTTAGACAAAATGCACGAGAGAGCACTTACCAAACACAGCGGAAGTCATGGAGTTAATCTGCCGCTTTAAGCCGGTCAGTTCTTCCACCACCGGCTTCAGGGCTGCCTCTGCGTCCTCGGCCTTTTTAGCGAACCGACCTTTTCTGTTTCCCAGTCAGCGCATTCCTTGTTGAAGGTCTCTTTCAACTTCTCCATAGCTGCCAAGGCATTGGTCAGCTCTTCTTTGGCTTTGGAAGCCTCTGCTTGTTGAGACTTTACATTCTCTTGAAGGTCTACGGCTTGAGCATCCTTCGTATTCAGCTCAGCCTACAAAGATGAGATATATCATCAAAACTGGTTATGAAGTACCAAGCGTATAACAAGTTATACACTTTGTACTTGGGGGCTAATGCCTATTTGTTCTATTGTGAGCATATTTTTAACAAGTCTCAAGTACAATGCAAGCATTATCCTTAACACTTGGGGGCTAATGTACATCTGTTCAAAGCTGACGCATTGATGGAAGACCCAGTTTACCTCGCAAAGCTAAACCGGCCCTTGGGGGCTACACAGGTGAAAAACTATAGGAACATAATGATCATGTCTGATTTACTTCAAACGATCAGTTGGTATATGGAGGATAAGTTTGTAAAAGTTAATGTCTTATAAAGTCCCGGTTTATGATTTTCATCATAAACCGGCCCTTGAGGGCTGCTTGGGTTGATGTTTGTACTTTGGATTTAAGAAAGGGAAGTGATGAAAATACCTCATAGCGCTCTTTCATCAAGTTCACCAAGCCGGCTTCATAATCACGGTTTGAGTGCAGACGGTTTAGAAAACCGGAGTGGAGTTCTTGAGCGCTGCGATGGGCGCAGCTTGACAAGTCAGTGCACCATTTGCCTTTTTTCATGGCAGCACACTCTTCCTTGGCACTATGTTTGGCCAAGATTACAGGATGGCCAGGAGAGGTGTGACCAATACCAGTAATGGTAACCTCGCCTTCTTTATCTCCGACAATTTTTTCTGGAGTTGATGGAGTCTCAGTAGCTCCCACAGGACTAGCCCAGATTGGATCTGCCGGTTCGGCATCAGGCACAGTAATATCAACTTCTGGTTGTTCATAGACATTGTGATCTTGAGGGGGTGGCTCATCAAAGGTGGCTTCAGGATTGGGACCCTCCGGTTCAACAGTTTGGTCCGCTTCACCTGTTTGTTCCGGTTCAAGAACCACCTGGTCTTCAGACGGATTATTCACCCGAGCCTTTTTGCTGGGTCTGGTCTTGGCTCTTAAAATAGAAAAAGATGCGAAAGTTAAGCATAGTATACAAAGTATGGAAACATTTAAAGGAGGGGTTCAAATACTTACCAGCTACGGTTTTAAGAGGAGGAAGTTGGGTCGTTGTTGACTCGCCAGAAGATGAGGGAGGTGTCACCTAATAATTCGAATCAGACGGATTAAGAGGTTGTCGGAAATAACCTGCTTTGGGATAAGAATTGTCAGAAGGAGGTGAGACCTCAGATCGGCGCTTTTGAACTGGGGTGTCAGGTAAATCGGCCGAAGTGACCTTTTGGCCGCTGTGCCGGGTTGTGCGGCGAGCCTCATGCTGCTGCTTCTTCAAAATAAATGTTGGATCCAAGTAAGCAAGAGGATGTGAAAGCTTACTTTCCGGATCGCTTAACGGATTTTTTGCGTTGGCAGAGAGTCTGACCGGAGGAAAGGATAACTACCTCTACATGTCAGCTTGGCTGCCCTCCGCGCCCTCTTGATAAATATCATTGTTAATGAGATGCATAAAAAGGGAACCAAGTGAATCAAATTCTACCTCCACTTCCGGTTCATCCAGGTCGTCATCCAGTTCCATGCTGATACGTTCAGCTACCTTCCGCCTTGAGGTTTTCTTGACGGTTTTTGTCTTGGGACGGGAAGGCTTTGCCGCTTTTTCTTGAGGTTTCTTCTTCCAGAACGGATCATCACCCTGTTTATAAACAAGCAGAAGGGTATTCACAAGTTGTACAGTCTACAAGATATCAAGTGTGAAGCGGAAGGATAGTACTTACATCAGGCAGTTTGTTTTTTGCGTAGAAGGGGTTCAAGCCGGTTTGGCGGCAGACAGATTCCGATTCATTCAAAATCTTCTTAACACCCTCAGTATCGGTTAATTGAATGTTGATGTGACGTTGGGAGTCTTCTACTTCACCAGTGTACTCACACCTTAAACCGGAGCGGCGACTTAATGGCAAGATGCTCCAGGATGTCCAGCAACGCACAAAGTCGACGCCTGATAAACCGTTGGCCATAAAGGCTTGGAGCTTGGCGAGTTGAGGGGCATATGCGGCCCATTCCTGGGAACTTAGACATTGCGGCAGTGGATGAGTGTTGGAAAGCCGGTGGGCACAGTAACCTGACAGAGGGTTCTCGTCTTCAGGGGAAGTATCTTTACAGTAGAACCAAGTTTGGTTCCACTCTTTGGGGTGACTGTGCAGCTTGGCATGAGGGAATTCAACCTCTTTTCTTTTTTGAATAGAGATGCCACCAAGTTCAGTGTTGGGTCCGTCTACAAATTCAATGCGCCGGTTCAGATGGAAAAAATCCCGGAATAGCTCAGCAGTTGGTTCTTCTTGTAAGTACACTTCACAGAAGACTTGGAAATTGCATATATTGGATACTGAGTTAGGTCCAATATCTTGAGGGTGGAGCTGGAAACTGGCAAGCACATCCCGGAGAAACTTTGACCCGGGCGGTTTGAAACCATGGCCTATGTGGTCAACAAATACCACTACCTCACCCTGCTTAGGGGTAGGAGGATTCTCCGGTCCAGGAACTCGCCACTGGATCTCATTCTTTTTTGGTAAAGTACCAATTCCGACCATTCCATTAAGCTGCTCCTCGGTAACCCGGGAAGGAGCCCAGTTACAGGCATAAAACTGTTTGGCCATTGCAAGTGAAAAGCTGAAAAGAAATACCGGTTTACAATTCATTCATGATGGTGCATAAGGTGAACGGAATAAAGATATACAAGTATGTAAATTTCGTAAACCGGAGGTTGATACAATAATGGATGACAAGGCAACATCGGAGCAAAGGTATATGCATACTATTAAACCGGAGTACGACAATGGAGATAAAGGGCTTGCCGTTTCACCAGGGGACTAATGGTATGTGATAGATTGCTTTTACAAAGGTAAACCGCTTATGTGGTAAAGAGGCTACAGATCTAAGGCAAAAATAACTAAGTAAGGTAAAACAGATTTCACAAGGTTGCAGGGAAGTTTTGGATCTACCGTAAGACAGGAAATCAAAAAGATTTAGACCTAAAAAGGTTGGTCCCAAAGGATTTCGCAAAGGACCAGATCAGTTTTTATGCGCATAAGGGTTTGTTGTGGTAACAAAGACAAGCCATTACATGGAATACATCAAGTTTGAAGTTCTTATCCATGGACTAAGGAGAAACAGGGAAGAACAGTGTCGGAGCCTCGATGAACTTCGACGAACAAGGAAACCCTAGGCAGATCTACAAAGGAGGAAAGGAAAGGACTTACAACGGCTGTTAAACCAGCGGAGGTACACCACGGATCTCTGGTGCAACCAGGTTGATGCAGCAGCCAACGGAGAGGCGGAGGCGAAGCTCAGCAACGACGGCGGCGCTTGGTTGCAGAGGTGTCGCAAGGAGGAAGAAGAAGCGAATGAGATGAAGGGGGAAAAGGGAATGGCCCTTGGTCCTATTTATAAGGCGAACTGATAAGCGACAAGTGCGTGAATCGAGGAGCTTAAAATGGATAATTAATAAGGATGTCGCCTCGATGGCTGGATATTCATTAATGAAGGGTATCTTCAGCTTCAATGAATAGATGATGTCATGGCGATTTACTACGGATCTAAAGGATGACGTCAGGCGGTTTACCAGATCTATACGAAGGTGCCAGGGCAAGAATTATTTATTGAATATTGACATGAACAAGTTCAAATCAATCTGGGGCCTAATGTTGGGGATATGATTACTGGAGGTAAACCGGATAAAAGTGGCCGGGTTAACTCCATGAAAACAGAAGCCCATGAAGACGCGAGGATGGTGGCGCTTTACGAAGGCCCAAGGCCCAAAGGCGAGTTAAGGCCTGTAGATGTAAACCGACTCTTTCATGTAACTTGTATTATAAGTTAGAAGGAATAGAGACCAAGACGGAGACGTGTATGATCCAGCCTCGGGACTCTGTAAACCGGCGGGCGTCAACCTATGTATATAAAGGGACGACCCGACAGCGGTTTAGGGACAACAGACAACGACTCGAGAGCCAGGCAAAGCAGATTCGCTCCCTGTTCATCGAAACCCCAGCAATACCAATCACAACTAGACGTAGGCTTTTACCTTCATCGAAGGGGACGAACTAGTATAAAATCCCTCGTGTCCCTTGTCCGGTTTAACCGCTTTAAGCTAACCTGTAGCGATGGCTCCACGACTAACTCTTTTCACGAGGACATCTGCCATGACAAATCCACGACAAGGCCCAACAACGTCTAGAAGAAGAAGGTTGTGTAGTTGACATCAAGCTCTTTTCTGGCACCGTTGCCAGGGAGGTTAGCGTTTGAAGGTATATCTTTAGATCTTGCAATCAAATCTTTTTGTTTCTTGTTTTAGCACTAGTTTAGTTTATAAAAGAAAACTACAGAAAAAATGGAATTGAGTTTGCCTCATACGCTTCATCTTTTTAATATATTTCGTGAGAATGATGGAAAGGAAAATTGTGCTCAAATGCTAGAAGAAGACGTCTCTAAAATGTTTGGCACTAAATCTTTGAATGATGAGCATGATTGCAATGTTGTTAGTATGAACTCCTTGAATATCCATAGTACTAATGATGATTTGCACTAGTCATGATGAAAATGTTTCTTATAAGCATGTCAACTTTTCTAGAGTGCATAGAGTTTGCAAGTACACACCAATTAGGGAAAATAGATTTTGCAAGAGGCATAAGTATTTGGAAACTAAGTGGTTGCAAGAGAGGCTAGATGTTTGTCCTGAAATTTTAAAATTTCTTCAGCATACTTGTGAACTTTCAATGAACATGGTCATTTAAAGCTCCAATGCAAATTGTTCCATGATCGTATCGTGTCCAAAAATTGTGATGATTTGATTTATCTTGCACATCATAATGAACTTAGTTTGGTTTTGGGTTATGAAGAAATGAAACGTATAACTAAGCATATTCCAGAATATAACCTTGAGAAATTCCTCGATATTAATCTAGAAGAAATTTTTATGTATTGTGCGGTGAATTGCATTGAAAATCCTTATATTGCCAATTACATAAAGAAAAGAAAATAAATAGAGGATTAAGATAATACTAATGAAAGGGAAGAGGCTTACCAATATCCTCCTATTATTTCTTATGATGAATCAGGTAATGAGGAGGAGCCTTCTATTCAACCAATCTCATCAATAAGGAGCTCCAAAAAGAGGATCGAACCCACACATGATGTGAAGAAGAAAAAGAAAATACGGAGAAGCAAAGGTAAAAATGTATCCCTCCCAAATGATGTTGCTCCTACTACTCATTGTGATGATGATAATTATTATACTATTGGTGCTATCCATACTATTAATGATGAGAGTGATTATGCTTATGATACGAATAGGCCCAAGCTTGGGGATTCTATGTTTGATGAGAATGACAAGTTTGAAAATATATTTGCTGCAATTAATGTTTGTCACAAGCTTGGGGATGCTATGTTTAATGAAGATGATATTTGTAGTATCCCAAGTTTTGATATGCAAATTTATTATGATGATAGCATGCCTCCTACTTATGATGACTATATTGATGAAAGTGGGTTTGGAAGAGTGTCAACTTTAGGAAGTAATGATCTGATACGTCCATTTTGCATCATGCTTTTATATCAATATTTATTGCATTATGGGCTGTTATTACACATTATGTCACAATACTTATGCATATTCTCTCTTATTTTACAAGGTTTACATAAAGAGGGAGAATGCCGGCAGCTGGGATTCTAGGCTGGAAAAGGAGCAAATATTAGAGACCTATTCTGCACAGCTTCAAAAGTCCTGAAACTTCATGGAAGATGTTTTCCAAATATATGAAAAATATTGAGAGCAAGAACTTCACCAGGGGGGCCACACCCTGCCCACGAGGGTGGGGGGTGCGCCCTACACCCTGGGCGCGCCCCTACCTCGTGGGCCCCCTGGTGGACCTCCGTCGGCCATCTTCTGCTATATGGAGTCTTTCAATGGGAAAAAAATCATAAGCCATCTTCTCGGACGAAACTCCACCGCCACGAGGCGGAACCAATCTAGGGCTCTGGCGGAGTTGTTCTGCCGGGGAAACTTCCCTCCCGGAGGGGGAAATCATCACCATCATCATCACCAACGCTCCTCTCCTCGGGAGATGGCAATCTCCATCAACATCTTCATCATCACCATCTCATCTCAAAACCCTAGTTCATCTCTTGTATCCAATGCTTGTCTCCAAGTTCGGGATTGGTGCTAGTAGGTTGCTAGTAGTGTTAATTACTCCTTGTAGTTGATGCTAGTTGGTTGAATTGGTGGAAGATCATATGTTCAGATCCTATATGCATATTAATACCCCTCTGATTATGAACATGTTTATGCTTGGTGAGTAGTTACTTTTGTTCCTGAGGACATGGGAGAAGTCTTGCTATTAGTAGTCATGTGAATTTGGTATTCGTTTGATATTTTGATGAGATGTATGTTGTCTCTCCTCTAGTGGTGTTATGTGAACGTCGACTAAATGGCACTTCACCATTATTTGGGCCTAGAGGAAGGCATTGGGAAGTAATAAGTAGATGATGGGTTGCTAGAGTGACAAAAGCTTAAACCCTAGTTTATGTGTTGCTTCGTAAGGGGTTGATTTGGATCCATATGTTTCATGTTATGGTTAGGTTTACCTTAATACTTTTGTTGTAGTTGCGGATGCTTGCAATAGAGGTTAATCATAAGTGGGATGCTTGTCCAAGTAAGGGCAGCACCCAAGCACCGGTCCACCCACATACCAAATTATCAAAGTACCGAACGCGAATCATGTGAACGTGATGAAAACTAGCTTGACGATATTCCGATGTGTCCTCGGAGTGCTTTACATCATATAAGAGATTGTCTAGGCTTGTCCTTTGCTACAAAAGGATTGGGCCACCTTGCTGCACTATATTTACCTTTGTTACTTGTTGCTCGTTACAAATTATCCTATCACAAAACTATCTATTACCACTTATTTCAGTACTTGCAGAGAATACCTTGCTGGAAACCGCTTATCATTTCCTTCTGCTCCTCGTTGGGTTCGACACTCTTACCTATCGAAAGGACTACGATAGATCCCCTATACTTGTGGGTCATCATGATCCCACTATTTTGGAGGGTGTTGAATCTTATTGTGACAATTATGAAAGTGGATTTGCAGAGGTCATGACTTTATTTAGTAATGATTCCACTATATTGGAAGAGGTTTCAATTTATTATGATGAGAACAAAGTTGCTACTTATGATGATTATTGTGATGATACTTTTGCTATAAAAAGTAATGATGATTATATTTATAAAACTTGTCACGATTATGATTACCCATTCTCTGAACATTACTCTTTTAATATGGAAACAATTTATAGTATTCGAGTTTCTTATGATACTCCCACTATTCCGAATGAGAAGAACTTTGCTTATGTGGAGAGTAATAAAATTTCTATGCTTGTAGATCATGAAAAGAATGCTTTATGTGATAGTTATATTGTTGAATTAATTCATGAAGCTACTGAAAATTATTATGAGGGAGGAATATATGCTTGTAGGAATTGCAATAATATCACGTTTCCTCTCTATGTGCTTAAAGTTTTGAAGTTATGCTTGTTTTTCCTTCCTATGCTAGTTGATTATTGTTCCCATAAGTCGTTTGCTCACAAAATCCCTATGCATAGCAAGTGGGTTAGACTTAAATATGCTAGTCATATTCTTCATGATGCTCTCTTTATATTTCAATTCTTATCTTTTATGTGAGCATCATTGAAATCATCATGCCTAGCTAGGGGCGTTAAACGATAGCGCTTGTTGGGAGGCAACCCAATTTTTATTTTTGTTCCTTGATTTTTGCTCCTGTTTAGTAATAAATAATTCATCTAGCCTCTGTTTTATATGTGGTTTTATGCTTTTAATTAGTGTTTTTGCCAAGTAGAACCTTCGGGAAGACTTGGGGAAAGTCTTTGCGATCTTGCTGTAAAAAACAGAAACTTTAGCGCTGACGAGATTTGCTGCCATTTTTTTAATGGAGAGTTCTATTTAGTTAATTCTTTTTGCAGATGATTAATAGACAAATTCCTCAGGTCCACCAATTTATTTGAGAATTGTTTGGATTCCAGAAGTATTCGAAACCTATAGATTACTACAGACTGTTCTGTTTTTGACAGATTCTGTTTTCTTTGTGTTGTTTGCTTATTTTGATGAATCTATGAGTAGTATCAGAGGGTATGAACCATAGAGAAGTTGAAAGACAGTAGATATTACACCAATATAAATAAAGAATGAGTTCACAAAAGTACCTAAGTGGTGATTTATTTTCTTATACTAACGGAGTTTACGAGTTTTCTGTTAAGTTTTGTGTTGTGAAGTTTTCAAGTTTTGGGTAAAGATTCGATGGACTATGGAATAAGGAGTGGCAAGAGCCTAAGCTTGGGGATTCCCAAGGCACCCCAAGGTAATATTCAAGGACTACCAAAGAGCCTAATCTTGGGGACGCCCCGGATGGCATCCCCTCTTTCGTCTTCGTTCATCGGTAACTTTACTTGGAGCTATATTTTTATTCGCCACATGATAAGTGTTTTGCTTGGGGCGTCATTTTATTTTATTTTGTTTTTCTTGCTGTTTTAATAAAATACCAAGGTCTGAATTCTTAAATGTTAGAGAGTCTTCACATAGTTGCATAAATATTCGACTACTCATTGGTCTTCACTTATATCTCTTGGAGTAGTTTGTCGTTTGCTCTAGTGCTTCACTTATATCTTTTTAGAGCGCGGTGGTGGTTTTATTTTGAAGAAATTGTTGAACTCTCATGATTCACTTATATTATTTTGAGATTATTTTATAACAGCATGGTAGTTTGTTTTGGTTATGAATTTAGTCCTAATATGATAGGCATCCAAGAGGGATATAATAAAAACTTTCATATAAAGTGCATTGAATACTATGAGAAGTTTAATACTTGATGATTGTTTTGAGATATGAAGATGGTGATATTAGAGTCATGCTAGTTGAGTAGTTGTGAATTTCAGAAATACTTGTGTTGAAGTTTGTGATTCCCGTAGCATGCACGTATGGTGAACCGTTATGTGATGAAGTCGAAGCATGATTTATTTATTGATTGTCTTCCTTATGAGTGGTGGTCAGGGACGAGCGATGGTATTTTCCTACCAATCTATCCCCCTAGGAGCATGCGCGTAGTACTTTGTTTCGATAACTAATAGATTTTTGCAATAAGTATGTGAGTTATTTATGAATAATGTTGAGTCCATGGATTATACGCACTCTCACCCTTCCACCATTGCTAGCCTCTCTAGTACCGCGCAACTTTCGCCGGTACCATAAACCCACCATATATCTTCCTGAAAACAGCCACCATACCTACCTATTATGGCATTTCCATAGCCATTCCGAGATATATTGCCATGCAACTTTCCATAGTTACGTTTATTATGACATGCTCCATCATTGGCATATTGCTTCGCATGATCATGTAGTTGACATCGTATTTGTGGCAAAGCCACCGTTCATAATTCTTTCATACATGTCACTCATGAGTCATTGCACATCCCGGTACACCACCGGAGGCATTCATATAAAGTCATATTTTCTTCTAAGTATCAAGTTGTAATTCTTGAGTTGTAAGTAAATAAAAGTGTGATGATCATCATTATTAGAGCATTGTCCCAAGTGAGGAAAGGATGATGGAGACTATGATTCCCCCACAAGTCGGGGTGAGACTCCGGACGAAAAATAAAAAAGGCCAAAAAAAGAGAAAAGGCCCAAATAAAAAAACACAAAAACAAAAAAATGAGAGAAAAAGAGAGAAGGGGCAGTGCTACTATCCTTTTACCACACTTGTGCGTCAAAGTAGCACTATGATCTTCATGATAGAGAGTCTTCTATGTTGTCACTTTCATATACTAGTGGGAACCTTTCATTATAGAACTTGGCTTGTATATTCCAATGATGGGCTTCCTCAAAATGCCCTAGGTCTTCGTGAGCAAGCGAGATGGATGCACACCCACTTAGTTTCCTTTTGAGCTTTCATACATTTATAGCTCTAGTGCATCCATTGCATGGCAATCCCTACTCACTCACATTGATATCTATTGATGGGCATCTCCATAGCCTGTTGATATGCCTAGTTGATGTGAGACTATCTTCCCTTTTTGTCTTCTCCACAACCACAATTCTATTCCACCAATAGTGCTATGTCCATGGCTCACGCTCATGTATTGCGTGAAGATTGAAAAAGTTTGAGAACATCAAAAGTATGAAACAATTGCTTGGCTTGTCATCGGGGTTGTGCATGATTTAAATATTTTGTGTGATGAAGATAGAGCATAGCCAGACTATATGATTTTGTAGGGATAGCTTTCTTTGGCCATGTTATTTTAAGAAGACATGATAACTTTGTTAGTATGATTGAAGTATTACTATTTTTATGTCAATATTAAACTTTTGTCTTGAATCTTATGGATCTGAATATTCTTGCCACAATAAAGAATATTACATTGATTAATATGTTTGGTAGCATTGCACATCAAAAATTCTATTTTTAGCATTTACCTACTCGAGGACGAGCCGGAATTAAGCTTGGGGATGCTTGATACGTCTCCAACGTATCTATAATTTTTGATTGTTCCATGCTATTATATTATCTGTTTTGGATGTTTATGGACTTTATTATATACTTTTACATTATTTTTGGGACTAACCTATTAACCGGAGGCCCAGCCCAAATTGTTGTTTTCTTGCCTATTTCAGTGTTTCGAAGAAACGGAATATCAAACGGAGTCCAAACGGAATGAAACCTTCGGGAGAGTTACTTTTGGAACGGAAGCAATCCAGGAGACTTGGAGTATATGTCATGGAAGCTTCGAGGTGGCCACGAGGCAGGGAGGCGCGCCTGCCCCCCTGGGCGCGCCCCCACCCTCGTGGCTCCCCTGACCGACTTTTTTTATGGAGGGACAGTAGGAGAAGCTCCTACTTTGTTTTCATATATAAATGTAGGTGTTACACAGTTACATCATATGTACAAAGGTGTCAACCACCAAAGAAGAGGGAGGTGGCTGGCCAATGTTGATCTATAGCAAGATCAACTATTTCAAAGATTAGCTATGAAGGAGGAAATAAGGGCAGAATGTGCCCTCTTGGTTCTATGTTGTAGTAGGCTGAAATACTTCTTGAAACATTGGAGCCAGGCGTCAACGGTTGGGTCCACCCTTCTGAAATGTTTGTTGTTCCTTTCCTTCCACAAGCTCCAAGCTGCCACGAGGAATGTGTCCATATATATGTCCATATACCCTAAAACATCGGAGAACAGAATAGATCGGGAGTTCCGCCACCAGAAGCCTCCGTAGCCACCAAAAACCAATCTAGACCCATTCCGACACCCTGCCGGAGGGGGGAATCCCTCTCCGGTGGCCATCTTCATCATCCCGGCGCTCTCCATGACGAGGAGGGAGTAGTCCACCCTCGGGGCTGAGGGTGTGTACCAGTAGCTATGTGTTTGATCTCTCTCTCTCTCTCTCTCGTGTTCTTGAGGTGGTACGATCTTGATGTATCGTGAGCTTTACTATTATAGTTGGATCTTATGATGTTTCTCCCCCTCTACTCTCTTGTGATGGATTGAGTTTTCCCTTTGAAGTTATCTTATTGGATTGAGTCTTTAAGGATTTGAGAACACTTGATGTATGTCTCGCATGTGCTTATCTGTGGTGACAATGGGATATCATGTGATCCACTTGATGTATGTTTTGGTGATCAACTTGCGAGTTCCGTGACCTCGTGAACTTATGCATAGGGGTTGGCACATGTTTTCGTCTTGACTCTCCGGTAGAAACTTTGGGGCACTCTTTGAAGTTCTTTGTGTTGGTTGAATAGATGAATCTGAGATTGTGTGATGCATATCGTATAATCATACCCACGGATACTTGAGGTGACATTAGAGTATCTAGGTGACATTAGGGTTTTGGTTGATATGTGTCTTAAGGTGTTATTCTAGTACGAACACTTGAATAGATCGATCCAAAAGAATAACTTTGAGGTGGTTTCATACCCTACAATATTCTCTTCGTTTGTTCTCCGCTATTAGTGACTTTGGAGTGACTCTTTGTTGCATGTTGAGGGATAGTTATATGATCCAATTATGTTATTATTGTTGAGAGAACTTGCATTAGTGAAAGTATGAACCCTAGGCCTTGTTTCCTAGCATTGCAATACCGTTTACGCTCACTTTTATTACTTGTTACCTTGCTGTTTTTATAATTTCAGATTACAAAAAACCTATATCTACCATCCATATTGCACTTGTATCACCATCTCTTCGCCGAACTAGTGCACCTATACAATTTACCATTGTATTGGGTGTGTTGGGGACACAAGAAACTCTTTGTTATTTGGTTGCAGGGTTGCTTGAGAGAGACCATCTTCATTCTACGCCTCCCACAAATTGATAAACCTTAGGTCATCCACTTGAGGGAAATTTTCTACTGTCCTACAAACCTCTACACTTGGAGGCCCAACAACGTCTACAAGAAGAAGGTTGTGTAGTAGACATCAAGGTGCCGCGTTCAACGCATTCAAGACATAAAGTCGAGCTTCAGCATTTTGAACAATCTGAGCATGGTAGCTTACTATCTCATCGGAAGGATGTAGGAGATGAACGACTTTGGTGCCGCAAACGATAGAGGCAGTATGTGCTTTCAACCATTCCATTCCCAGAATGAGGTCAATGTTGGAAGACTCCAGAATAATTGGAGAAACATGAAATTCCAACCCTTCAATTTCAACGGGGACATCGCGACCAATCATGGTAGTTCGACACTGACCCGCAGGGGTGCGTACCACTATCGGAGTGTTCATGGGCTCGCATCGGATGTCGTGTGCGTAAGAATTTTTTTTGACATGAATGAATGTGATGCTCCTGAATTGAATAAAACAGAAGCCGGTATTGAATTTACGAGAAGAGTACGCATCACAGTAATGGGCTAGTATTGAGCTTCATTCTGATCAACATGATTAGCCTGACCATGACCATAAGGTCTAGCATTGTTCTTATGGGGCTTATTGTTACGGCCAGTTGAAGGCAGAGCCAGCTGGTTCCTTTTCTGATTGCACTCTTTGGCAAGGTGACCTGGACGGCCACATCTGAAGCACATACCATCATTGAACTTGGGAGCAGGAGCTTGGGGTGGTATAACTCGAAGAGGCTGCCTCTGCGGTGGAGGAGGCAGATGAGGTGCGGCATAGGACTGTCTTGGTGCAGGTGCAGTTGGACGATACATGCTGTGGGGAATCCATATTCGACGCTTCTGCACTAACGGGCCCGAAGGTGAGCCAGCGTCACGGCTGCGCCTAAGGGATCCCTGGTGTTCCTGAAGACCAGTCTCAACCTGAATAGCCTTGTTCACTAAGGTGGCGAAATCAGCAAAGTCATGCACCAGGAGTGCTAGCTTGATGTCAGGGTGAAGTCCTTCACGAAACTTTTCTTGCTTACGAGCATCAGTTGCAATGTCTTCTTCAGCGTAATGGGACAAGTCCAAGAATTCCCGCTGATAAGCATCTACGGACCTGTTGCCTTGCGTGAGGTTGCGGAACTCAAGCTTCTTCTTGTCCATGATTCCTTGAGGAATGAAGCGGGCATGGAATGCAACTTGGAAATCCGACCAGGTGATGACTGTTCCAGTAGGTAGGGTACGTCTGTGGTTGTCCAAACATTGAGCTGCGGGACCCTTCCGAAAGAAAGATGCAAAGGTGACATAGCTAGCAGGGGCCACACTAGCAGACTCCATTTCATACGTGATGTCGCGGAGCCAGTCATCAGCATCAAGGGGTTGAGTTGAGCTGCGGTAGATAGTTGGGTTGAGGCGCTAGAAGTCCCGCAGAGTTACTGGGGTTGGCTGTTGATTCATATTCGGATGAAGAAATTGAGCCATCATTCCTTCCATGAACTAGCGATTCAGCTCAAATTGTCGCATCATTCCAGCCATGAATTCAGGCGGTGGTGGAGCGTGGCCACCACAGCCACGACCAGTGGGTCTAACCATCCTGCTAACATGTAATAGGGGGTAGTTTAGCATTGAGCATTAGAAAAGACAAGGATCATTCATGATGAAACATGCATAATGAAAGAGGTACATTGGATACCACATAGTAGTCAACATGACAGTGTGTGTACTATTCAGAATACTATTCAAAGGAATAACTATGGCTTATCCAGCTTTGGGTGAATGTGGTCACAGGATCCTAATGTTAGAGTTAGTAAATTCGGTTAACCCGAGTGGAAGAGAGATCAGAGTCCCAGAGTATAGAAGAGGAGTAAAAAGGTCCTAATATCACCCAATGGCGACGTAGGCCCGTAAGCCACAAAGCCATGTTAGTAAAAGTTTTTTTTGTAGTGACTAGACTCAACTTAGGCCAAGGAGTTGGAAAGGGGGCTACCTACAGGCAGTCGGCTTCGATACCAACTTGTGATGCCCTTGATTCAATCGTACACTAATCATACACGCAAATGTGTACGATCAAGATCAAGGACTCACGGGAAGATATCACAACACAACTCTAGACACAAATTAAAATCATACAAGCTTTATATTACAAGCCAGGGGCCTCGAGGGCTCGAATACATAAGCTCAAATACACAAGAGTCGGCGGAAGAAACAATATTTGAGTACAGACATAAGTTAAACAAGTCTGCCTTAAGAAGGCTAGCACAAAGGCAACAATGATCGAAAAGGCAAGGCCTCCTGTCTGGGATCCCCCTAACTACTCCTGGTCATCAACGACCATCATGTAGTAGTAGGCACCCTCAGGGTAGTAGTAGTCATCAGTGGTGCCGTCTGGCTCCTGGGATCCGTCATCTGGTCGCAACAAACGGGTATAGGGGAAAAGGAGGTAGCAAAGCAACCGCGAGTACTCATCCAAAGTACTCGCAAGACTTACATCAGATCTAAACTAAGTATGCATCTGTATCAAACGAATGAGTTGTATCTGTGGACTAAACTATAGAATGCCAGAAGAGAAGGGGAAAAGCCTAGCCTATCGAAGACTAGCATCTTTAAACAGCTTCAAGCATCTTGCAACATTTAGAAGAGTACAGATCAACATAATTTAAAGTAGTAGTAGTTTTATCAACCTCGCCCAGATATCCTTTCTCGACTCCCTACGAGAAAGCAATCCCAGAGCCATACTATCCATTTCTCATCCCAAGTATCCAGTTCTAGTTGTATCGATCAGGATACAACTCCAAGTGTCCGTTACCGTACGACAGGCTATCGATAGATGTTTTCTTCCCTGCAGGGGTGCACCAACTTACCCACCATGCTTGATTAACTACGGCCGGACACACTTTCTTGGGTCATGCCCGGCCTCGGCCAAACAATACGCTGCAACCCGACCTAGGCTTAATAGAGAGGTCAGCACGCCGGACTAAACCTATGCCCCCAGGGGTCTTGGGCCATCACCCCGGGAACTCCTGCACGTTGCGTGGGCGGCCGGTGAGTAGACCTAGCTGTTGGGGAATGCAGTAATTTCAAAAATTTCCTACGCACACGGAAGATCATGGTGATGCATAGCAACGAGAGGGGAGATTATTGTCCACGTATCCTCATAGACCGTAAGCAGAAGCGTTATGAGAACGCGGTTGATGTAGTCGAATGTCTTCATGATCCGATCGATCCAAGTACCGAACGCACGGCACCTCCGAGTTCAGCACACGTTCAGCTCGATGACGTCCCACGAACTCTAATCTAGCAGAGCTTCACGGGAGAGTTCCGTTAGCATGACAGCATGATGACGGTGATGATGTTGCTACCGACGCAGGGCTTCACCTAAGCACCGCTATGATATGATTGAGGTGGATTATGGTGGAAGGGGGCACCGCACACGGCTAAGGGATCAATGATCAACTTGTGTATTCTAGGGTGCCCCCTTCCCCCGTATATAAAGGAGCAAAGGGGGAGGCCAGCCGGCCCTCCTAGGGCGCGCCAGGAGGAGGAGTCCTCCTCCTAGTAGGATAGGACTCCCCTTTCCTACTCCTACTAGGAGGAGGAAAGGAAGGGAGAAGGGGAGAAGGAAGGAGAGGCAGGAAAGGAGGAAAGGGGGCCGCCCCCCTACTCCAATTCGGTTTGGGCTAGGGGGGCCACGCACCCTGCCTCCTCTCTTCCACCACTTGGCCCATGAGGCCCAAAACTTCTTCCCCGTATTGCCGTAATTCCCCGGTACTCCGAAAAATACCCGAATCACTCGGAACCTTTCCGATGTCTGAATATAGTCGTCCAATATATTGATCTTTACATCTCGACCATTTCAAGACTCCTCGTCATGTCCCCGATCTCATCCAGGACACTGAACTACCTTCGGTACATCAAAACACTTAAACTCATAATACCGATCGTCACTGAACGTTAAGCGTGCGGACCCTACGGGTTCAAGAACTATGTAGAAATGACCGAGACACGTCTCCGGTAAATAACCAATAGCGGAACTTGGATGTTCATATTATCTCCTACATATTCTACAAAGATCTTTATCGGTTAAACCGCATAACAACATACGTTGTTCCCTTTGTCATCGGTATGTTACTTGCCCGAGATTCGATTGTCGGTATCTCAATA
The DNA here is from genome assembly GCF_018294505.1 of Triticum aestivum. Classification (NCBI taxonomy): domain Eukaryota; kingdom Viridiplantae; phylum Streptophyta; class Magnoliopsida; order Poales; family Poaceae; genus Triticum; species Triticum aestivum. The sequence goes on along the minus strand of NC_057806.1, from coordinate 681,033,923 downwards.
CCTAGTTCAATCTCGTTACCGGAAAGTCTCTTTACTCATGTCCATAATGCATCATCCCGCAACTAACTCATTATTTGCATTTCTTGCAAGGCTTATAGTGATGTGCATTACCGAGAGGGCCCAGAGATACCTCTCCGACAATCGGAGTGACAAATCCTAATCTCGATCGATGCCAACTCAACAAGCACCATCGGAGACACCTGTAGAGCACCTTTATAATCACCCAGTTACGTTGTGACGTTTGGTAGCACACAAAGTGTTCCTCCGGTACTCGGGAGTTGCATAATCTCTTAGTCATAGGAACATGTATAGGTCATGAAGAAAGCAATAGCAACAAACTAAACGATCATCGTGCAAAGCTAACGGATGGGTCAAGTCAATCACATCATTCTCTAATGATGTGATCCCGTTAATCAAATGACAACTCTTGTCTATGGTTAGGAAACATAACCATCATTGATTCAACGAGCTAGTTAAGTAGAGGCAAACTAGTGACACTCTGTTTGTCTATGTATTCACACATGTACTAAGTTTCCGGTTAATACAATTCTAGCATGAATAATAAAAATTTATCATGATATAAGGAAATAAATAATAACTTTATTATTGCCTCTAGGGCATATTTCCTTCAGTCTCCCACTTACACTAGAGTCAATAATCTAGTTCACATCTTTATGTGATTAGTTCACATCTCCATGTGACTAATACCCAAAGGGTTTACTAGAGTCAATAATCTAGTTCACATCGTTATGTGATTAACACCCGAAGAGTGATCATGTTTTGCTTGTGAGAGAAGTTTAGTCTACAGGTCTACAACATTCAGATCCGTATGTATTTTGCAAATTTCTATGTCTACAATGCTCTACATGGAGCTACTCTAGCTAATTGCTCCTACTTTCAATATGTATCCAGATCGAGAGTTAAAGTCATCTGGATCGATGTAAAAAGCTTGCATCGATGTAACTCTTTACGACGAACTCTTTTATCACCCCCATAACCGAGAAATATTTCCTTAGTCCTCTTAAGGATAATTTTGACCGTTGTCCAGTGATCTACTCCTAGATCATTATTGTACTCCCTTGCAAGAATCATGCTAAGGTATACAATAGGACTGGTAAACAACATAGCATACTTTATAGAACCTATGACTGAGGCATAGGGAATGACTTTTCATTCTCTTTCTATTTTCTGTTGTGGTCGGGTTTTGAGTCTTTACTCAACTTCACACCTTGCAACATAGGCAAGAACTCCTTCTTTGACTGTTCCATTTTGAACTACTTCAAAATCTTGTCAAGGTATGTACTCATTGAAAAAACTTATCAAGTGTCTTGATCTATCTCTATAGATCTTGATACTCAACGTGTAAGCAGCATCATCGAGGTCTTTCTTTGAAAAACTCTTTTCAAACACTCCTTTATGCTTTCCATAAAATTCTACGTTATTTCCGATCAACAATATGTCATTCACATATACTTATCAGAAATGCTGTAGTGCTCCCACTCACTTTCCTGTAAATACAGGCTTCACCGCAAGTCTGTATAAAACCATATGCTTTGATCACTTTATCAAAGCATATATTCCAACTCCGAGATGCTTCCACCAGTCCTTAGATGGATCGCTGGAGCTTTGTCACTTTGTTAGCACCTTTAGGATTGACAAAAACCTTCTGGTTGCATCATATACAACTCTGTAAGGGCATATTTATCCCTAAGGTGTTTTGGTGATTGATGACAATGCGTTTGCGGACTAATCGTGTGCCTTGAGTATCCTAGACATTTCATCGCTAGGAACAAGACGGTTGGGTGCCCCTTGAAGACTGTTGAAGACGGCGTCTTTTCTACGTTTCTTTTTGGTGGATTTGAGTCGTAGGAAAGCCGTACTATTAAGAGGGGGTCCTTGTCGGAGAGGTTTGGGTGGAATCATCACGTACACGTTTCTTCCTTGTCCCCTCCTTTCCTCTGCACCTTGGAGCTTCCTCCATTGTTATCTCGTCAACTTGTTTCTGGCTGCTGTGCTGGCTTGCGGTAGTACTGCTCCCAGGTGAGCGGCAGTACCGTAGGCACCAGCGGTAGTACCGTGCTGTGGCGCGGTAGTACCGCAGGTGCCCACGGTAGTACCACTCCCCTGGAGCTGCACTACCGTGGCCCACCAGGCTAGTACCGCTCCCCCGCGGTAGTAGGGGCGGATGTAATTTTTTACATCCGCGCCTACCACGGTAGTACCGCTTTCCTTTCGCGGTAGTACCGTGCTCAGCTGCCAGGCGGTAGTACCGCCCCTCTGCGGTAGTACTGTGTCGGGTTTTTTCTTCTTCCGTTTTTCAGCGGAAGTAGGCACGGATGTTTCCTTATCCACTCTCTTCCCAGGCGAGGGGGTTCCTACCTTGCGGTAGTACCGCACGGGGGAGTGGTAGTACTACGCCCACGGAAACCGCCCTCAGCACTTGTGCCACAGGTCTGCCCTAGTTGTTGCTGGTGCAGCGGTAGTACCGCTTGGCAGCAAGCGGAAGTACCGCGTGGCCCCACGGTAGTACCGCTTGCCTGGTGCGGTAGTACCGCTGGCCGTGGGCTGGTAGGTGGATAACCGTTGGATCTTTGTCCCTCACTATAAAAGGAGTCCCCTTCTTCCCCGTTGACTTATCTCTTCCAACCCTAAGCTCCATTGTTGCTCTAAGCTCCATTTTTGCCCGATCTCACTCCCTAGCCAATCAAACTTGTTGATTTGCTCGGGAGTGGTTGAGAAGGCCTCGGTCCACACTTCCACCAAGAGAAATTTGATTCCCCCGCTAATCCCTTGCGGATCTTGTTACTCTTGGGTGTTTGAGCATCCTAGACGGTTGAGGTCACCGCGGAGCCATAGTCCATTGTGGTGAAGCTTTGTGGTGTCGTTGGGAGCCTCCAATTGAGTTGTGAAGATTTCCCCAATCTTGTTTGTAAAGGTTCGGTCGCCACCTCCAAGGGCACCAATAGTGGAATCATGGCATCTCACATTGTGTGAGGGCGTGAGGAGAATACGGTGGCCCTAGTGGCTTCTTGGGGAGCATTGTGCCTCCACACCGCTCCAACGGAGACGTACTTCCCCTAGTGGCTTCTTGGGGAGCATTGTGCCTCCACACTGCTCCAACGGAGACGTACTTCCCCTCAAAGGGAAGGAACTTCGGTAACACATCCTCGTCTCCACCGTCTCCACTCTTGGTTATCTCGTGCCTTTACTTGTGCAAGCTTATTTGTGTCATATCTCTTGCTTGCTTGTGTTCCTATCCTTGTTGCATCATATAGGTTGCTCACCTAGTTGCATATCTAGACAACCTACTTTGATGCAAAATTTAAATTGTTAAAGAAAAGCTAAAAATTGTTAGTTGCCTATTCACCCCCCTCTAGTCAACCATATCGATCCTTTCAATTGGTATCAGAGCCTTGTCTCTTTATTAAGGACTTTACCGTCCGAAGAGTATGGTTGATACCGTAGACGGTGTGGAGGAACACTCCGGTGTGAATCCGATCTCGTCTACGGGCGATGGGGGAACCTCGGTCTCTCGTGAGGAGTTCAATGTGGCCTTGGAGACATTGAAAACCTCCATGACGACCGAGGTTGAAAGCATGTTTACTAAATTCCTTGAAGGGATTAAACTATCCACCGCACCGTTGAAAGTTGGTAATCCCACCGACAAGGTGACGATGCTACCTCCGATAAGGGGGAAGCTAGTAGTGAAAAGGCTCCTTCTTCTAGTGGTAAGAATGGCACCAGCATCTTTGCTCATGTGGAACCACCACTTGTTTATGGTGGACCGGTTCCTTCCACTCATTTGAATCATGCCGGTCCTCCCCCTAAGATTGTGAAAAATGAGGACTTTGATTCTTGGGTTTACCGCTTTAAACGTCATTTAAATCATGTGAACACTAATCTTTGGAGAATCATTGAAGAAGGTTTCTATCCGCATGATCCAAGCAACTTCACTCCTCGAGAAGCCGCGGATAATCAATTCAATGAGAATGCTCTCTTCATCATTCAAGATGCAATCCCACCCGAAGACCTACCTCATCTTCGGCCCTTCGTCTTGGCAAAAGACACATGGCTTTGTGTTGTCTCACTCTACCGGGGAACCGCAAGCATTCAACGCTCCAACTATGAAGTGGTGCAAGATGAGGCCGATGAGTTTGCAATGAAAGAAGATGAAGAACCTCGTGAGCTTTATCGGAGAGTAACCAAACTCGCAGTCTCACTCCGAGATCACGGGAGCAAGGACACGGATGATAATTGGATCAAGCGCAAATTCCTCAAGGCAATGATGCCCTACCACAAGGCCATGTCCTTTGTCATTCGTCAAAGACCGGACTTCCACACTTTGACCTCAAGCGAAGTGTTGGATGAGTTTGTGGCCATGAACATTTTGGACAAGACCGTCGACAATGCGGTGCTTTGTTCTCAAAGGGCAAAGAAGCCCAACCTTGCATTAAAGGCCAAGCTCTCAGTTGAAGAAGAAGAAGAGGAAGAAGAGGAGAGCAAACCCGAAGATACAAAGTATGCATATCATGAACACATGGCACTCGCTTCAAGACAATTTTGGAGCAAGAAAAACTCGAGGCCAAACTTTAACAAAAACAACTCAAGTGGCACGAAGAGCAAGCAACGTGTAAGGACTTGCTACAATTGTGGCAATGTGAGTCATTTTGTTGCGGAGTGCCCATATGAGAAGAGGGAAGACAATGGTGGCAAGCTCATTCGAAAGGACAAGGCCAAGTCATTCCCCAACAAGAGCAACTTCACCAAGAAGACTCCTCCCAAGGCATTGGTGGTACAAGAAGAGTACAATGATGATGATGATGATCATGAAGATGGTGAGTTGGCTGCCATGGCCTCAGTTGCCATTGCGACGACTCCACGGGTGTCTCTCTTCGACTCACCCAATGAGAGCATCACCGCCAAGTGCCTCATGGCTAAAGCCACCAACAAGGTAACCCCCAACATCAAAACTACCATCATTAATCATCCTTCTTCGACGGATAGACATAAGGGTAGATGAGGGAGCTAATGTGGAGGCAAATGAGTTTGAGGCCTTTACGGGTAAACATAAGGGTAGATCCAAGAAGCACTTTGTTTCTCTCTTGGAACAACTTGGTGAAGCCAATGACATGATCGAGGCTCACGAAGATACCATCACTAAGATGGAAGGGCATAGTCGTGACTATGCCGATGAGATTTCGGATCTTTCCAATGCTCTTGAGGAAGAGCGTGGTCTTCGTTTGGCTCCTGAGGAGTCACACAACATTGATCATGCTAAGTTAAAGAAAGATTATGATCATGTTCTCATTGTTTCTCATGTTCTAAACTCCGAGAAGGCCGAACTTGAGGTTGATCTTTCTAGACTCAAAGAGGAGTTTGATCTACTTGACAAGGCTCACAAGGTCTTGAAGGGTGCTCATGCTAGCCTCAAAGAGTCTCATGATCAACTTCAAGTAAAGCTAACCAAGGAAAAAGCCACTTTTCCTCGTATGATGTTAATTGATAATGCAAATGCTACTAACCCGTGTTGTGAGCATGTGCATCTTGTTGAGGAGAATTCTAAGCTAAAGCGGCAACTTGAGAGAGGTCTTGCGACTTGCATACAAGGCAAGAAGAACCTCAACGACCTCTTGATCAACCAAAAGGGAGTTGTGGCCAAGGAAGGGATTGGGTACGTGCCCGAGTCCAAGAACAAGAAGAAGAATGACAAGACCAAACGACCTCCTCCTCTCATGCAAACCTTTGTGAAGGAGGGAGAGAGTGCTTCCAAGGAGAAGAAGAACAATGCGAAGGGTGGCGCTGTCAAAAAGGGCAATGCCACTCCTCTCATCAAAGTCGGTGACTATAATCCTTCTTATATGCTATGTCGTGCTAGTGATGGGCATGTCTATGCCAAATTCGTTGGTTCTCCTCATGAATACATTGAATGGTCTATTTGGGTTCCAAAGACCCTTGTTACTAACATCAAAGGACCCATTACAAAATGGGTACCTAAAACCAAGCATTGATCTCTTGTAGGTGTTTGCTTCCGGTGGGGGATCATGGTTGCTCGATAGCGGAGCTACAAATCATATGACCGGAAGCAAGGACTTGGTGGTGGACGTGCACAAGATTCCATCTATGCCCACCAATGTCGAGTGGGGTGACGACTCATCTTCTAAGGTATTGGGACTTGGCAAGGTGGTCATCTCTCATGATCTCACGATCGAGAAGGTCATGCTTGTTGAGTCCCTTGCATACAATTTACTTTCCGTTCGTCAACTTGCAATCATGGGCTTTGCCACTTTCTTTGATATCGATACCATGGCCCTCTTGTGGAGCAAGACTCTTAAAGTAGCCTTTGTTGGCCATGTCGAGAATGGTCTATATGTGATTAACTTTTCGGAGCGACCCATTAAGACCGCGACATGCCTAATGGCTAAACTTGATGTGGGGTGGCTTTGGCATCGCTGTCTAGCCCATGTCAATATGAGATATTTGCAAAGTCTTCTCAAGGGGGACCATGTCCGTGGACTAACGAATGTTAGTTTTGCTAAAGATCGTGCTTGCAGTGCTTGTATCGAAGGAACGCTACATGAGAAGGCTCACCCACCCACGACTATCATTTACTCAAAGAGGCCTTTGGAGCTCCTTCACTTGGATCTTTTTGGGCCTCCATCCTTCAATAGTCTTGGGGGTAGGAAGTATTTCTTGGTGATTGTGGATGACTACTCAAGATACACTTGGGTGTATTTCTTCAAGAGGAAGAGCGAGACCCAAAAAACCGTCATTAACTTTGCAAATGAAGCACAACGTCAACACAATGCAAAGATCTTGACAATAAGAAGTGACAACGGCGCCGATTTCAAGAACTACACCTTGGATGAGTTTCTTAGTGATGAGGGGATCAAGCATCAATATTCCGCACCTTACACCCCTCAACAAAACGGTGTTGTGGAGAGGAAGAACCGGACGTTGATGGATGCGGCAAGGACCATGATGGCAGAGTTCAAGTCTCCATACAACTTTTGGGCCGAAGCCATCAACACCGCGTGTCATGCATCCAATCGTCTCTACCTCCGCAATGGCTTGAACAAGACTCCATATGAGATACTCACCGGTAACAAGCCCAACCTCAAGTACTTTCGGGTGTTCGGGTGTAAGTGTTTCATTCTCAAGAAAGGTGTTCGGTTGTCTAAATTTGAGGCTAGAGCTTATGAGGGCATATTTGTTGGTTATGCTACAAACTCTCATGCTTACCGTGTCCTCAATAAATCCACGGGACTTACTAAGGAGACGTGTAACATGGAGTTTGATGAGAATAACGGCTCCCAAGTGGAGCAAAGTGGCACTTGTGATGTAGGTGATGAAATTCCTCCTCAAGCCATAAGAAGAATGGTTGTTGGCTTTATCCTACCCATTGAGGAACCCCTTGTGTCCGAAGGAGAAGAACAATGCTCCACTCAAGTGGAGCCATCACCAACCCAAGGCCCACACGCTTCCGAAGAACAACATGAAGGCCCTCATCCTCAAGAACAAGACCAAGGGCAAGATCATGCTCAAGACGGTGTTGACACATCAAGTGATGCCCAAGGTCAAGTTCTCTCCTCCGAGCAAGTTCAAGAACAAGAACAAGCTCAAGACGATGCTCAAGATGATCAAGTGACCACTCCTCGTCTCACCCCCGAGGAGGAATTGGAGCGTCGTGCCGCCAAGGTTGCTTCCAAGCTCTCCACCAAGGATCATCTCATGGCGAATGTGCTTGGAAGCTTAAGAAAGGGGGTAAGCACTCGTAGACAATTAGCAAACTATTGTGAGCATCACGCGTTTGTCTCTGGTGTCGAACCCCACAAGGTCTATGAGGCGCTCGAAGATCCGGATTGGCTTAATGCCATGCATGAAGAACTCAACAACTTCGAGCGCAACAAAATGTGGAGATTGGTGCCAAGACCGACGAGGAACCACAATGTCATTGGAACCAAGTGGATATTTAAGAACAAGCAAGATGCCCATGGGATTATCATTCGCAACAAGGCTCATTTGGTAGCACAAGGCTACTCCCAAGTCGAGGGTATCGACTAGGGTGAAACCTTTGCTCCTGTTGCTCGTCTTGAATCCATTCACATGTTGATTGCATATGCTTCTCATCATAACTTTAAGTTACAACAAATGGATGTGAAGAGTGTTTTTCTTAATGGTCCCATTAATGAATTGGTTTATGTCAAGCACCCCCCCCCCGGGTTCGAGGATCCCTACTTTCCCGATCATGTGTATCAACTCGATAAGGCACTCTATGGCCTTAAACAAGCCCCACGTGCGTGGTATGATCACCTTACCGAGTTGTTACAAGACCGTGGTTTTGAAGTTGGGCTAATCGGCCCCACTCTTTTTACTAAGAAGGTCAAAGGGGAGTTGTTTGTGTGGCAATTATATGTTGATGATATTATCTTTGGTTCCCCTAACAAAGCTTTCAATGAGGAATTTGCCGCTCTCGTGACCTCAAAGTTTGAGATGTCTTCCATGGGAGAGTTGAAGTTCTTTCTAGGGTTCGAAGTGAAACAAAGAAGAGAAGGAACCTTCATCAATCAAGCCAAATACACTCAAGACATGCTCAAGAGATTCAAGCTAAGTGATGTCAAGCCGGCTTCCACTCCAATGCCCACAAAGTGCCAACTTGACATAGATCCCAATGGTAAAGTGCTGGATCAAAAGGTATATCGTTCCATGATAGGCTCCTTGCTTTACCTTTGTGCATCTAGACCGGATATCATGTTGAGTGTGGGAATTTGTGCATGGTTTCAAGCGGCACCTAAGGAAAGTCACTATGTGGCGGTCAAATGAATCTTTTGATATTTGGCTCATACCCCAAACTTTGGCTTATGGTACCCAAGAGGAGCAAACTTCAAGCTTGTAGGGTATTCGTATTCCGATTGGGCGGGAGACAAAGTGGATAGGAAGTCCACTTCCGGAGGGTGCCAATTCCTTGGTTGCTCTTTGGTAAGTTGGTCTTCCAAAAAGCAAAGTTGTGTGTCTCTCTCATCCACTAAAGCGGAGTATGTGGCGGCCGGTAGTTGTTGTGCACAACTCTTATGGATGAGGCAAACTTTAAAGGATTACGGTGTCATTTGTGACAAAGTGCCTCTTTGGTGTGACAAGGAAAGTGCCATCAAGATCTTTCTCAACCCGGTGCAACACTTCAAGACGAAGCATATTGAGATTCGGTATCACTTCATCCGGGATCACATTAGGCAAGGAGAGATTGAGCTCAACTATGTCAACACTCATGATAATCTTGCAGATATTTTCACGAAGCCCTTGGATGAAGCAAGATTTCGCGAGTTAAGGCATGAGCTAAATATCATTGATTCGAGCAATGTTGCTTTGAACCCTTGCACACCCCACCATACTTAACTTGTTGTCTTGTTTAGATGTAGGCATGGACATAGGGGGAGTGTTGTTCTCTCAATGAACTCTCCTTCCCCCCATTATGCATAAATTGATCAAGTCTTTCACATTAGCCATGTTTGATGGTACTTGTGCCTCAAGGACGAGTTTTGGTCATGGGCCCAAGGATAATTCGTCGCGGTGCCATACCAATTGACTCAAACATAGGTGGCTCCGTCCACCGCCCTCTCTTTGGAGAGGTGGTGTCTCGTGGTTGTTTCGTGTTGTCGTTTGCCTTTCTGCCTTCGTGTGTTGCGTGGTCTTGTGGTGTCGTGTTGCCTCGAAGTTTTTCTGCAAAGACCTGCTTGAAACTTGCAATTTTTTGAGCCCACGGTACTACCGCGGCTTGCCGCGGTACTACCGTGTTAGAGGGCATGGTACTACCGCTCAGGAGAGCGGTACTACCACTCAGGTGCGGTACTTCCGCCGAGCGGTACTACCGCGATGACGCACGGTACTACCGCACCGTCGAGTGGGCGTGGGGGTTATGACTCGGGTAGGGGAGTTCCAACTCCCCATACCCATTCATTTGTCTCTCTCCCCACGTCTCTCTCTCTCTCTCGCGCGCGCTCAAGAACGGCGCCGGAGGTCCTCGCCGGATCTCCTTCTCCGGCCACTCTCCTCGGATTCCGACCGGTGGGATCGTTCCCCACCACTTCCTCTTGCCATGGAACAAGGTGTTTCCCCAAATCCATCTCTTTCTTGGTTGTTCTCTCGCTTCTAGGTTTTTGGGGATATGCATGTTGTTCTTGAGATTTTAGGCCAAATCTATGCAAGAGTAGGATGTAGGAGAGTCATGTTGCGTAGGAATTATACTTGATATATTGTCCTGTGATAGATTTGTCCAACCGTAGTACCGCCGTGGTTTTGCGGGCTTTCTCAGATTTGAACCTGTTCTGATCTGACGCGGTGCGGTACTACCGCGCCTCACGTGCGGTACTACCGCTCGTGCGGTACTACCGCCCATCAGGTGCGGTACTACCGCGCTAGCTCATGCGGTACTACCGCCCATCAGGTGCGGTACCACCACGCTAGCTGTGGCACTAATATCCTACTACCGCTCCCAGACCCGGTACTACCGTGACCTTACACGGTACTACCGCGACAAGGAGCAGTACTATAATCTTAGTACCACAGCACTTGGCTGTTCTACCGTAGGGGTCAAATCTCTCTCATGGCAATTATCTTGTGTGCTTTCTACATGTTTCTTTTGCTGTGTTGTGGTCTTTGCATTGATCCTTCTTGCTTGTCGTGTGTGTTTTGTGTTTTGTGTTTTGTGTCTCAGGTGGTGACTCTCGCCGCTCCAATCCCAGTCGTGACACTGGCTCCAAGCGTCTATGCAATCCCCAAGATGAAGCACCAGAGGGCTCCAATGCCCCCAAGCGCAATGTCAAGACCACTGCCAGCAAGAAAAAGGAACCTGCTAAGGGCATGGACGAGATTTCCCTCAATGAGTATGTCGAACGCCGGGAGATCAACCCCTATGTGAATCCTCGTGTTGTCCTCAGAGGCACTGAGTTGTTTTGGACCAAGCAACAGGCTCTTATCTATCTGGATGTGATCAAGAACAAGCAGAATACCTTCATGGATGTCAAGTGGATAGACATGAATCACATGAGGAAGGACAAGTTTCGTGACTATTTTGGAGAGGCTCTGGACTTGGTGGAGCAGTTTGCTATTGAGCCTGTGATCTCCTTTCACCTTGACTATGACCCTGAGCTTGTTTGTTAGTTCTTTGCATCAGTCTACTTTCACCCCGAGGATGAGCGGACGATGACCTGGATGACCAACGGCCGTCAGCTGTCTGCTACATGGAAGGAGTTCATGGATCTGCTTCACATTCCTGATGACGGGCTTCACACACCCGTTGGTGTTCGCCCCCACGCCAACTCTGAGTCTGTTAACAAGAACTTGCTTCAGCCATTCCTTGTTGAGAAGGTGCTCCCCAATGGCAAGTCGACTTGGGTACTGAACTCCTCACTACTAGGAAAAGGGATATAGATGGAATTGACACTAATGGCGCACCAGACATGTGGTGCGCCATTACTATATACTAATGGCGCACCATGTGTTGGTGCGCCATTAGTGTGCAAATACTAATGGCGCACCACATCCATGGTGCGCAATTAGTAATTTTTTTTAAAATTTCATCAAAACTACTAATGGCGCACCATGGGAGTGGTGCGCCATTACTAGTTGAACTAGTAATGGCGCACCATTCCCATGGTGCGCCATTAGTAAAAAAAGTTTTTTTATTTTTTTTTTCAAAACTACTAATGGCGCACCGTGGGGGTGGTGCGCCATTACTAGTTGAACTAGTAATGGCGCACCACCCCCACGGTGCGCCATTAGTAACTTGGCCACCACTTCCACAAAATGCACCCCCCCCCCCCCCCCCGTGGACCGCCTTTTCAGTTTTAAAAATAAACAAACAAAAATGATGGAAATGTCAAAAAAATAAAAGAAAATAAGTTTCCCATGTGATATGTGGTCTAGTTGTTGTGGAAATTTACAAATATGAATTTTGACTTTATTTGCAAAATCTCTCGAGAATTTGTAAAATGGGCATAACTTTTGCGTACGTACCCCGTTAAACATTTTCAAAATCCTAAAAAACCTAACAGAAAAAGATACGGGGCTTTTAAGATCTGGAGAGGCAAAAAAATTCAAAAAAAATCAAACTTACTAATGGCGCACCTACCCATGGTGCGCCATTACTATCTTCCCGCCTTCAAAATTAAAAATAAGTCAAAAAAAGTTACTAATGGCGCACCTGCCCATGGTGCGCCATTAGTATATTCCCACCTTCAAAATTCAAAATATATCAAAAAAATATAAATAAAAGTTAGTAATGGCGCACCTGCCCGCGGTGCGCCATTACTATGCCATATATATGGCTGGGCGTGGTCCTCTCCTCCTTCATTTTTCTCCTCCACTCCACCTCTCCTCCACTCCATCTCCTCCTCTCCTCCACTCCATCTTCCCTTATCTCCTCCACCATACTACCCTCCTCCTCTCCGGCGACCTCCTCCTCCTCCTCTCCGGGGACCTCCTCCTCCCTCCTCTCCTCCCCTCCCTTCCCCTCACGGTTTCTCCTCCCTCCTCTCCGGTGGGCTCCTCCTCCCTCCTCTCCGGTGAGCTCCTCCTCCCTCCTCTCCTCCCATCCCCTCATGGTTTCTCCTTCCTCCTCTCTGATGCTCCGGTGAACTCCTCTCCGGCGACCTCCTCCTCCTCGTCCTCTCCGGCGACCTCCTCCTCCTCGTCCTCTCCGGCGACCTCCTCCTCCTCCTCCTCCTCTCTGGCGAACTCCTCCTCCTCCTCTCCGATGATGTAGGCGAGCGCCTCTTCGGTGACCTCCTCCTCCTCCTCTCCGGCGAACTCCTCTCCGGCAAAAGAACACGGCAAAAGAACGTACAAGATCCAAAAACAGGAACAAAATTTGAAATAATATCGTGCCAAAAAACAAGCAAAAAATGGGCAAAAAAATCACGATCCAGATCCAAATTCAAAATTCAAAAATAGCAATGGCGCACGGTGGGGGTTAGACGGTGCGCCACTACTATTTTCCCGCCTTCAAAATTCAAAAATACTAATGGCGCACCAGTGGCCTATACTAATGGCGCACCAGTGGCCTATACTAATGGCGCACCGTGGCCTATACTAATGGCGCACCAGTGGTGCGCCATTAGTAAAAAATACTAGTGGTGTGATACTAATGGCGCACCAGTGATGCGCCATTAGTAGGCAAAACTGGTGTGCCATTAGTAGCCCTTTTCCTAGTAGTGCTGGACATCATGCATCACATCTTCCGCAACACTCTGTTCCCACGCATTGGCGACAAGGACAAGGTTCATTCCTATCTAGTGGACATGTTGCTCCTGTGTGCGGAGGCACGTTCGTCTCAGACTCAGCCACTTAATGTCTCACACACCATGTGGTGTGAGCTTCGGTTTGCGGTGTTCACCCGCAAGGTACCTATCTATGGACCGTACCTATTTCTGCTGCTCTCTACCACTTGGGAGAAGATGTACCCTGGTGATGAGTTCCTTGCTCCAGACTGGATTCGGCATGAGTCCATCAGTCTCTACGTCAAGCCCAACTGGGCCAACACTACTACCCGTGCTGAGGCTTCTTTTGCTAGGAGGGCTGGTGGTGAGGAGGAGGCTGGTGCAGAGAATGTTGCTGAGGACCATGCTGCTAGGTCTATCACACCTTCCTCTGAGCCGTCGTGGGCCAAGAAGTTAAAGGAAAAGATGAAGACTCTCTTCTGCATGCAGGCAAAGGGACAGTACAGGACTCACATGGCAGACAAGGAGAGTCACCATCGTGACAAGAAGGTTATGAGGCTCTTTGGAGAGGATGTCTCTGGCGGTTCTGAGGATGTCATCAGGCCAGAGGCTGCCTGGATGGCGAAGTAGGGGTACAAGTGGACCAGTTCAGAGGAGGACATCGAGGAGTCTGTCCCCGCTGCTGAGTCTGACGAGGAGCACGAGGAGCAGTGGGATGACTTCTCTACCTGAGCCACCCCATGTGTGTAGGTGTCCTCTCTGCCTTTTGGCGTGTCGATGCCAAAGGGGGAGAGAGTGTAGGGATTTGTGTTGTGTCGTGCTTGGTGTGTTTGCTTTGTTGTTTGAACCTCGTTTGCCTTTGTTTGGTTTGTGCCTTCGAGACTTATCCTACATATGGTGTAAGACATATGCACTCTTATATATCTTAGTTAACTTATGTTTGTGCTATCTTGTCTAGTGTTAACCTTCCTATTACTAGATATGCCTTGTCTCTATAATATAGGGGGAGCTTTGATCCTAGTATGTGTATCGTGCAGTCCAAAGCACCCATCTAGTTGGCATACATCTATGGGGAGCCCGAGCTTTGATCCTAGTATGTGTGCCGTGCAGTCCAAAGCAGCCATCTAGTCGGCACACATCTAGGGGGAGCCCGAGATTTGATCCTACTATGTGTGCCGTGCAGTCCAAAGCACCCATCTAGTTGGCACACATCTAGGGGAGCCCGTCTATATTCTAGAGAGGAGGGGTTTGCTTTTGCTTAATATTATTTCCCTTGTGCAAATCCTGTATTGTAATCAATCCACCAAAAAGGGGGAGATTGTAAGGGCATATTTATCCTTAAGGTGTTTTGGTGATTGATGACAATGCATTTGTGGACTAATCGTGTGCCTTGAGTATCCCAGACATTTCATCGCTAGGCACAAGACGGTTGGGTGCCCCTCGAAGACTGTTGAAGACATCGTCTTTTCTACGTTTCTTTTTGGTGGATTTGAGTCGTAGGAAGGCCGTACTATTAAGAGGGGGTCCGCGTCGGAGAGGTTTGGGTGGAATCATCACGCACACGTTTCTTCCTTCAAAGTGCTAGTGATCGACTAGAGGGGGGGTGAATAGACGATTTTTATGAAAGTCTTCAAAACATGTAAGTTTCGAAGACAAACGATAGAAATAAACCTATTACCATGCAGCGGAAGGTAGACTACACTAGGCAAACCATAGTCACGTATTCAATGAAGTGAAAGCGCAATGACTAAAAGCAGCTAGGCAGTAAGGATCAGGTAGGAAGATATTGAGAAGTCAATCAGTACACGTAATCACTTAGTGAAGTCGGATGGTGATGCTATCGTACAATGACTTCACAAGAACCAACAGTAAGTAAAGGGAAGGGAAGGATGAAACCAGTGACTCGTTGAAGACAATGATTTGTTGGACCAGTTCCAGTTGCTGTGACAACTGTACGTCTGGTTAGGGAGGCTTCGATTCAACTCAGAAGACCTCGTCTTCACCTTATTCCCCTTGAGCTAAGGACACCCAGTCCTCGCCCAATCACTCTGGTAAGTCTTCAAGGTAGACTTCCAAACCTTCACAGACTTCGTTCACTGGCGATCCACAATGACTCTTGGATGCTCAGAACGCGACGCCTAACCGGCTGGAGGATTCACAGTCCTCAAGTGTAATAAGTCTTCAGATCACACAGACAAGAAGACTTAAGTGATGCCTAACACTCTTTGGCTCTGGGTGGTTAGGGCTTTATCCTCTCAAGGAATTCTCTCTCAAAGGCTTCGAGGTGGGTTGCTCTCAAACGACAAAAGCCGTACTTTAACTCTGAGCAGCCAACCGTTTATGGTTGTAGGGGGTGGGCTATTTATAGCCACTAGGCAACCCGACCTGATTTGTCCGAAATGACCCTGGGTCACTAAGGAACTGACACGTGTTCCAACGGTCAGATTTCAAACACACACGGCAACTTTACTTGGGCTACAAGCAAAGCTGACTTGTCCAACTCTGAACAAGATTCGCTCTCATAGTCTTCACTCGAAGACATAGGATTTTGGTTAAGCATCACTTCAGTCATTCTGACTGGTTCTCTTGGACCCCACTTAACAGTACGGTGGTTCCTATGACTCAACAAAGAAGAAAAAGAACTACGAAAGATCTAAGTCTTCGCGCTCCATAGTCTTCATGCGATGTCTTCTCTTGTCATAGTCTTCAATGTGAATGTCTTCACATACCACCTTTGACTTCAATGTCTTCATACATTTTTAGGGGTCATCTCTGGTAGGAAAACCGAATCAATGAGGGACTTCTACCTGTGTTATCCTGCAATTCTCACAAACACATTAGTCCCTCAACTAGGTTTGTCGTCAATACTCCAAAACCAACTAGGGGTGGCACTAGATGCACTTACAATCTCCCCCTTTTTGGTGATTGATGACAAACTAGTTGAAGTTTTCAACGGGGAATATAATATGTGAAATTGTAAAGGATAAGGAATTGTCTTCATAAGTTGCAAGGGCTCCCCCTGAAGATGTGCATATAAGTAATTTGCTTTTGGAATGCAAATGCACATGGCAGGTTGTACTTGTGGAGATCCTCTTCAACTTATGATGACAATTCATCATGCATGAAAAGTATGTGAAGATAATGACATGCATAATGAAAAATGGACGTCTGCAAAATGATCTAAGTGCGGAATTTATCGTCGCACATGCGGAATTTATCATCGCATCACAGAATAGCAAATAAGTAGCAGACGACCATCGAGTTTAAGTGTTACAACTCAAAGAACCAAATGTATCAAAACGAGAGTTGTAAACACTAGGCAAAACATAAAGTAACCGCCCATATGGACCCGCTTGAAGACTATCAAACTCATATGCTTCTCCCCCTTTTGTCAGTAAGGACCAAAAAGGTTTGAAGACATAGAGCATCTACTCGTTCCCATGAGGAGTAGACGAAGCAGCAAGGTCGTCGGTGGTGTTCGGCGGTGCAGAAGAACTCGGAGCAGTGTCGATGCGTGCAGAAGTAGGGGGCGGTGAAGTGGCATCATCTTCGTCCTCGATCACTCTGGCATTCACAGTTGCCGCAGAGGAAGAGAACTCAGAGTCTTCAAGAGATGGAGTTCGTCGCAGCACAGTCCTTCGGGGAGGTGTGGAGTCAAACTTGAAACGTTCAGAGAAGCCATCCTCTTGAAGATCATCCTCAGAACACATAAGCGTCAGCCCTTTCCATGTACGCCGACAGGTTTCATGGGCAACAAAGGCATTCTTGGTGGCAAGATTTCGAATGCGGTTGACATCCACCAAGAGGCTTTGCATTTGGCGCTTCAGCCAGTCATGATGCCTATCCTGTTTCTGATGAAGAGCTACTAGAAGCTCTCGGTCATTGAGAACACGAGATCGCTTCTTGGGCCGTTGGGCAATGGTGCTTTCAGTGGCTTCAGTGAGGGCACGATGAGGTGCACGTGTAGTACCAGCCAGAGGATAAACACGAGTGACTGCTTCAACTCCTTCAATGTTCTGAGAGAAACTTTGATGCTCAGCATTCTGAAGACTAAGAGGCTCCTTGGCAGGCTCTGGATAAATGGCTTCAACGGACATATCCACGTCAGGCAGAAAGATCCGATGATTGCGAGCAGATGGCTGATATGAGATAGCTGAGTGGAGTTTAATCAGCCGCATTATCCATGGAGCGTAGAACTTCAAGCCAAAAAGATCAGATCCTGATGCAGCAAGTTGGCGGATGAAGAAGTCTTGTGCGTTGAAGCATTTGCCGTGAAGAATATAGAAGACCAAAGTCTTCATTGCACCTTCCAGCTTTGCATGTGGAGAATGTCCTTTGATGGGCCAGAGAGTTCGCCTTATAATGTGATAGATAGTCCGTGGCAGATACTCAAGGTCTTCAACAAAGAACTCCTTAGGATATGCAGCATCTGGAGGCAAAGGCTTCATCATACTGAGCATCTGACTCATGTTCGGTTCAGGCTTCTGAAAGATGCTCTCCATAGCTTCACTGTGAAGCTGACAGCCAGGTTCATAGAGATCTCCAGGAGTGGGCAGACCAGTGAGCTCAATGATATCAAAGGCTTTGGCTTCGTGATGAACATTTCCAGTCATCCACTCAAGGACCCAAGTCTTCGGATCTCTGTTGTAGCCTCGTATGTGAAGAGTGGCATAAAATTGGAGCAGCAACTCTTCGTTCCAGTGCTCTTGGTCGGTGACGAAGGGCAACAATCCAGCCTCTTTGAAGCAATCCAGAGCTTCTTCCAAGCAGGGCAGACCAGTTATTGCTTCGGTGTCAAGACGCATATGAGGGAAGATGCGACCTTGATTGTACAGAATGCATGAGTAATAACTTCGCTGCGGATAGCTCCAGAACCGATCAGAAGATATTCTTTCCCTTGAGTAGGGGTTCTTGGAGCTATTGAAGAAGGTGTTGTCTGCTTTGAAGCCGTTGACATTAAAGGATCCAGGTGCTGATGCAGGACCTGGAAACCTGGGCAATCTTGGCATTGGCTTCTGTACCTGAGGCCTGTGCTCAACATGATAATCAAACTGAGGACCAGCAGCAGGTGCAGGAACAGGAGCAGTGGCAGAGGCGTTGGGCTACACAACAGAGGCTTCAGGAGCAGTTACATCAATGGCTTCATTGACTTCTGGCATTGGTGCGGGCTCTACATTTGCTTCAGCCATGACAACGTCATTGGCTTCATTTGTGTTGGTGGTGGCAGCCTCAAGATTTTATACCTCCACTTGATGAGCTGGAGGGTCGGGCATAGACACGTTCTCCTCGAGAACAGCTTCTTCAGTAGTTGGGGGGCTAGGGACATGTTCTTCTTCTTGGGTGTCGTCGGTTGATGCAGCCAGAATGTCTTCAGCAGCTTTAGCCTTAGACTTGAAGACATTCACAGCAGGAGTGGCATCTGGAAACACTTGATGTGCAACAGATTGGTGGGGCACTTCTCCTTCTGGAACGCTCGAAAGAGGAACTTGAGACCTTGGTCCTTTGAGAAGCCTGCGTAACACTAGCGACGCCTCTGGAGATAGAGTTGGCTAGGCCTCAAAGTCATCTTCTTCTTCCTGCCGGGGTGGTGTGACTTGTTGTTGTGGGTGATCAGCCCATGATGCATCCTGAGCAATTGGCGTCAGAGGACGACCAATGCTGATGAGTTCGCTGTGCGTAAGCACAGGTAATGATACCTGTTGGTGCTCGATCTGAGGAAGAACTACATCATCTTCAACATTGTCATGGTGACCAATGTCTTCAGCAGCGGTGGGATCAACTGCTGGAATGTCTTCAGCTGTATGAGCCTCTGTGGAAGCAGGATCATGGACAATCAGTTGGCGCTCTTGGTGTGTAGATGCAGGGCGAACCATTGAGATATGTTCAACAACTAAGGGCTCTGTGGGAGCAGCCCGTTCCTTCTTGGTCTTCCGCTTCTTCTTGGAGGGAGCAGCATCAGAGGCTTCAGGATGTTTCCTCTTTCTGGCTTCAGCCTCAGCAGTCCTCGTCTTCTTCAGTTCTGAAGCGGTTGACCTGGCCTTTGGCTTCGAGCCAGTCATGCTGGCTGGGAAGACAATGGGATGTGCTTCCTGCCTTGGTGCGTCGGGTTCGGCCACAGCGGGCTTCTTCTTCTTCTTTGCAGCCATCCTGGGGTCGATGCCAGGACGACCAAGGGCCTTGCGCTTCTCAGCCTCATTGTAGGCTTGCACACACTTGTCAGCCAGGCTCTTCATGCGCTCACGAGAACCTTGAGCTTCTTCACGCTTCTTGAGAAAGGCTTCTTTGAGCTCGTGCAGCATGATCTTGAAGTTCTTGACCTCTTGCACGCTGAGCTTGGCCATATGCTTCTTAAACTGAGCTTTCTCAAAGTCGATCTTTTGCTTCAGTTCAACGATGCGCTGAGCTAAGCTAGCTCTGAAGCAATGGCGCCATGGAAGGCAACACTGAGGCCAATCGGAAGTTGCAGATCTTCAAAGCTGAGGTTGGGCGTGTCAAACCACTCATCAATGAAGTTATGGATGATTGCCACATCAAAGAGAGGCAAATCATTGAAGATTTCTGCTTCTTCTTTGCTCTTGATCAGTTGCTCAAGAGCGTCATCTGCAAGATCTTCATCGCTGGACAGATCAATGGCATCGTTGCGCAGAATAGCAGCAGCAGTCAGTTCTTGGCTGGTGTGTTGCAGAGGCATCTTGACTTTCGAGGGCTTGGAGATGCGTGACAAATCTTCAGACTGCACACTGTCTTCAGGAGGTGCAGTAGCCAGTGGCTTCGCCCGTGATATTTTTGGTGCTGAGGCAGGCTTTGAAGCTTTAGGCTGCTTCAGTTTCTTTGGCTTCGGCGGTGCAGGCGCTTCATCAGATTCAGCGTCATCTGCAGGCTCATCCACGGCTGTCCCTTGAACCATGATATGAGTGATAAGACCGTCCAGGTTGTAGAAGGGCCCAACAAGATTGGGTTCAGCTTCGCGGGTGCCATCGGCACGGGGAGCAGAGGGACCAGGGTTGAAGTCTAGTCCCAATGACTTCTTGTTCTGCTTCGCCGAATTCTGGGCAAACTGGAAGTTGCGCTTGAACAGATTGTCGTCACGACACCATAGCAATGACGATGGGTCAGCATCCGCAGGCTGTGGTCCACGGACCATGCAGGGATAGAAGCCTTGTTCAATGGCTTCATCTCTGGACCTGGGTTGAAGATTTCTGTATAGGATGTCTCCCCATGGTCGCTTGATGGCATTCTTCTCAGCATATTCCTTGGTCACAAACCTGTACTTGAACCACTGTTCTGCCCAATATCGTCGAATCCATTGGATTCGTGTCTTGCGCTGATTGTAATCCTCTTCTGGATCTGTCTTGTACAGCTCTGAGAGGTCATCGGGCAGATCTCTTGATGTTTCACCTCGACGCTTTCTGCCACCCTTCCTTGCTGATTTCTCTGCAGCCATGAACTTTAAACTGAATGGCTTCAATACGTTCAAAGGCTTCAAAGGCTTTCGCTTGCTGGACAAACAGGAACTGGCTTCGGGAGAATTTATATGATGCTGTAAGAATTCTGCAAATGAATGCAGACTATGAGAACCAAGGGATTCTCCCACGGACATGTACCTGTGACAGCATTAAGGTGCGAGGGAAGGGGAAGAGGTCATATGCATTCTCAGAAGATTTTGAAGATAAATCAGTTTAGAAGACATTGACCTCATCGTGCGAAGACATTCACTCATAGATAAGGAGTTGGTTCCAGATTTGTACGAATCCACGGATCAGTACAAGTGAGGAATCTAACTACTTTGTGAAGCATAAGTGAACATACTAGGCATATTATGAGATGCAGTATGAAATAGATCCAACTTGTGTGAACAGAAACTTCTTGTGGTAGAAAGTGACGAATCTATAGGATCAAAGAGGCCGTAAAAAGGAAGTTTTATTTACCACACAAAGAACTGCTAGACGGAGTGGAAGAGGAGGCCGAGTAGTTCGATCGTCCGTGCCCTAACTTGGCGACGGAGGACACCTACGGCGGCGGGGGAGAAGACGATGTCCGCGGCCGGCGTGAAGACGGCGTCGGAGAGGTCGCGGCAGCTAAGCGCTTCGTCGCCGGCGTCGTCGAGGGCTAGCGGTGGCGCTAGGGTTTGAGCGAGAGTGGAGGAAAGGATAATGACTATGGTGAGGCATGTATTTATAGGGACAGGGACGACACAGTGTTATTACACAGGTGCCCCTGGCGCTTCACATCAGAAGGACACCTGGCCATCATGCAACATATCGGAGGTTGTTCCACGTTCCCACGCTCGCCTGGATTGTCGGGTGGTCGTTCCTACTTCTCCGGGTTTCATGTGAAGGAATTAGCATTGAAAACGACTTAATGTTTGTCTCTGTATCTTCTGCTGACAAGGACGCAGAGAAGACATTCGACAGTTTCAAGAGAATGCATATGATTTGGAGAGATAGAGTTTGAGATAGAAAGCATAGAGAGGTTAGGGTCCGATCACATTCACTTAGTTCAAAAGATTCAACAAGAAGACATAGCCATAAGTGAATGCTGTATAGGACAGAACACTAGTATATATGTGAAAAAGACAATCAAACCAACATAGTGAAGATAATCATGAGGACAAGTTGAGAATGAAGACAAACAAAATGTGAAGACATAGAAAATGTAACGCCATGGGTAAAACACTTCAAACAGAAGAATTTGGTGGTGGCGTTACCCACCGTATAGGAAGTATTAGACCCAGACACGGCGCACAATTATCGTGGCGCTCCGAAGTCAAATTCCACATTAATATATTCACACTTAGCATGTATGTCTTCATTGATGGAAGATATACTTTACTTCATGTGTTGCACATCTAAGTCATCAATATGCATAAGTGTTAGGATGTGTGCCTGATCACAGGACATTTCAGGATTCCAAGATATTTAGCTCACACCGTAACTTGCAAAATCTCTTCTCATCCAAGGGCTTGGTGAAGATATCTGCCAATTGCTCTTCAGTGTTGACGTGTATGATATCAATATCTTCCTTCACAACATGATCTCTGAGAAAGTGATGACGAATTTCAATGTGCTTTGTCTTCGAGTGCTGAACTGGGTTGTTGGCAATCTTGATGGCGCTTTCGTTGTCGCAGTAGAGTGGCACTTGCTTCAGATGAATGCCATAGTCTTTGAGTGTTTGCTTCATCCACAGAAGCTGAGCGCAGCAAGATCCAGCAGCAATGTATTCAGATTCAGCAGTGGAGAGAGATACACAGTTCTGCTTCTTTGAAGACCAACATACAAGTGATCGTCCCAGAAAATGACATGTGCCTGATGTAGACTTGCGATCCACCTTGTCACCAGCATAATCAGCATCCGAGAATCCAACCAGATCAAACTCTGAGCCCTTTGGATACCATAATCCTAGAGTTGGGGTGTAAGCCAAATATCGAAGAATTCGCTTCACAGCTAAGTGATGCGATTCCTTTGGTGCCGCTTGGAATCGAGCACACATGCAAACACTAAGCATAATATCTGGCCTAGATGCACATAGATAAAGTAAAGAACCAATCATGGAGCGGTATACCTTTTGATCGAACTCTTTACCATTGTCGTCGGGACCCAGATGATGTTTGGCTGGCATTGGCGTCGTGAAGCCTTTGCAGTCTTGCATACCAAACTTCTTCAGGCAATCTTTGAGATACTTCTCTTGAGATATAAAGATGTCGTTGCGTTGCTGACGTATTTGAAGACCAAGGAAGAACTTCAGCTCACCCATCATGGACATCTGATATTGCTCTTGCATCATATATCCAAACTCTTCACTGTATTTCTGATTGGTGCAGCCGAAGATAATGTCATCCACATATATTTGGCACACAAACAGTTCACCATCATATGTCTTCGTGAAGAGAGTGGGGTCGAGGGAACCAGATTTGAAGCCTTTGCTCTTCAGGAAGTCTTTGAGTGTGTCATACCAAGCCCGAGGGGCTTGTTTGAGGCCATACAGTGCCTTGTTGAGCTTGTACACCATGTCAGGATGTTTTGGATCTTCAAAGCCAGGCGGTTGTGCAACATACACTTCTTCTTCAATCTTGCCATTGAGAAAAGCGCTCTTCACATCCATTTGATATAGAAGTATGTTATGATGATTTGCATAGGCCAGCAGTATGCGTATGGCTTCAAGTCTAGCCACAGGAGCAAATGTTTCATCGAAGTCAATCCCTTCAACTTGAGTGTATCCTTGAGCAACGAGACGAGCTTTGTTTCTGACAACTTGACCATGCTCATCTTGCTTGTTGCGATATATCCATTTGGTGCCTATTATATTGTGCTTCCGAGGATCAGGACGCTTAACCAGTTCCCATACATTATTCAGCTCAAACTGTTGAAGCTCTTCTTGCATAGCTTGAATCCATTCAGGTTCCATGAAGGCTTCTTCAACTTTCTTGGGTTCAGTTATTGAGACGAATGCGAAGTGCCCACAGAAATTTGCTAGCTGTGTTGCCCTTGAACGAGTGAGTGGACCTGGTGCATTGATGCTATCAATTATTCTCTCAATCTGTACTTCATTTGCAACACGAGGATGTACAGGACGAAGATTTTGCTCTTGCTGATCATTGTCATTGTTAGAGGGATTGTCTTCAGGCTGAGCATTGTCTTCAGGTTGATCAGGTGCGGAGATGATAAGTTCCTCTTCAGGTTGAGCTTCAGAAGGTATGATTTCTCCAGTTCCCATAAGTTTGATTGATTCACTGGATGGAACTTCATCTAGCACATTTGGCAGGTGCTCTCTTTGTGAGCCGTTAGTCTCATCGAACCGCACATCCACTGTTTCAACCACTTTATAATGAAAGAGATTGAAGACTCTGTAGGAGTGCGAATCCTTTCCATATCCAAGCATAAAACCCTCATGTGCTTTTGGTGCAAATTTTGAAGTGTGATGTGGATCCTTGATCCAGCACCTGGCGCCAAATACTCTGAAGTAACTGACATTTGGCTTCTTGCCAGTAAGGAGCTCATAGGATGTCTTGTTCAGAAGCTTGTGAAGATAAACACGGTTGATGATATGGCATGCAGTGTCAATGGCTTCAGGCCAGAATTTTCTTGGAGTCTTGTATTCATCAAGCATCGTCCGAGCCATCTCAATAAGTGTTCTGTTCTTGCGTTCGACGACGCCATTCTGCTGTGGCGTGTACGGAGCTGAGAATTCATGTGTGATGCCCAAAGTATCAAGATATGTATCTAGGCCAGTGTTCTTGAATTCAGTGCCATTGTCACTTCTGATGTGCTTTATCTTGGCGCCATAGTTGTTCATTGCTCGATTGGCGAAGCGTCTGAAGACATCCTGCACTTCAGTCTTGTAAAGGATTATATGCACCCAAGTATATCTTGAATAATCATCAACAATGACAAAGCCATAGAGACAAGCAGTAGTAGTAAGAGTTGAGTAATGAGTGGGACCGAAGAGATCCATGTGTAGCAGTTCGAAGGGTTGAGTCGTTGTCATGATTGTCTTCGAGGGATGCTTGGCCCTCGTCATCTTTCCTGCTTCACAGGCACCGCATAAGTGATCCTTCTTGAACTTGACGCCCTCGATGCCTATGACATGCTTCTTCCTTGCAAGGGTGTGGAGGTTCCTCATGCCAGCATGCCCTAGCCTTCGATGCCAGAGCCAGCATTCAGAAGCTTTTGCTAGAAGACATACTGCAAGTTGTGGTCCTGCTGAGAAATCTACCACGTACAAATCATCTTTCCGATACCCTTCAAACACTAGAGACTTGTCAGATTCCATTAGTACAAGGCAACGATATTTTCCAAACATCACAATCATGTTTAAATCGCAAAGCATTGAGACAGACATTAAGTTGAAACCAAGGGATTCAACAAGCATGACTTTATCCATGTGTTGATCCTTTGAGATTGCAACTCTACCTAGACCCAATACCTTGCTTTTACCAGTGTCAGCAAATGTGATGTGACTTTTGTCAGATGGACGTAAAGTTGAGTCCATGAGAAGGCTTCGCTTGCCAGTCATGTGATTTGTACACCCACTATCAATAATCCATTCTGAAGCAGCTGGTGTCGTACCCTATAGTGCAGTTAGGAGGATAGGCTTCACGAAGAGAATTGTGAAGCAAAAACATTTGACGAACCAGTGGATTATTAAAGATTAGATCGAGATTAGGACTGATAGGGCAAGTTGCAAGCGATTCAGGAACAAAGTACATAATAAGACCATTTTGGGCATTTGATCTTGCACCCTACAAGATGTTTAAGGTCCCCAGCAATAGTGTCAGACGATTTTGGTTTTCGGCTGGAGACCTTTCCCTGCAAAAGAGAGTTAAGCTTTCTTAGCCACCCACATCTTCAGGGGTGGCTTCGAAGCAATAAGTCTAAGAGCAGCACCTGAGAACTTTGGCTTTGGAGCCCTAGCAAAAAGTCTTGCAGGTGGACAATAGTACTCATAAGAATAAGCAGAATAGTTCTTGGTCTTATGAACATGGCGGTTTGATGGACCGCGCTCATATTCATAGGCCTGAGTATGGCTTCCCTGCAAAACATTTGTGTTAGTGTGACTCAGGTGAGTCCTCTGTCTGTATGAAGCATGTGGTCTGGGGTTTGTCTTCTTCACTTGTGGTGTCATGATGACATTCACAGGGAGATTCTCCAAACTCTTTTTCGGCACCTAGATCTTCTTCATAGGTGGTCCATTCCTGCAGTTAGTACCAACATACCTGGCAAACACTTCACCATCCTGATTCTTAAATAGTTTATAGTTTGCATCAAAGGATTCATCAATAACAATGGGGTTAGCACAAGTGAAGCCAGATAGGGTGGATGGATCTGCTGAAGGTTCCTTTGCAGCAACCCATGTGGTTTTTGGGTACTGCTCAGGTTTCCAGTAAGAGCCATCAGCATTCATTTTCCTTTTGAACCCAACACCCTCTTTCCTAGGGTTTCGGTTCAAGATCTGCCTTTTGAGGACATCACATAGTGTCTGATGCCCTTTGAGACTTTTGTACATCCCTGTTTCAAGCAGTGTCTTCAACCTAGCATTCTCATCAGCAATAGCAGTGGTATCCTCAGCAGAGGGGTTAGTTACCACATCAACAGTTGAAGATATTGCAACAGTAGCAGCAGTAGAACATTCAAAAACAGAAGTAGCGTTATCACGCTCAATGCATTTAAGACATGGTGGTTCAAATCCTTCCTGAGCTGAACTGATCTGTTCGGTGCAAAGTGACTCGTTTTCCTTTTGAAGATCTTCATGAGCCGCTCTCAATTTCTCAAGATCTTGCTTCCTTTGAAGATAATCATAGGAAAGCCTTTCATGAGTTGTTGAGAGCGTTTCATGACGACTTTCAAGTTCCTCATACTTAACGTGAAGATTTTTTATGTCTTCAATTAAGGACTGAGATCGAGTCATTTCAGCGTCTAACAGATCATCGCTTTTGTCTAACAGTTTTTGAATGTGTTCCATAGCTTTCTGTTGTTCAGTTGCAATTTTAGCAAGTGTTTTGTAGCTGGGTTTGGAACCACAATCAGAGTCATCGTCACTAGATGTTTGATAGTGAGTAGTGCGTGTGTTTACCTTGGCACCGCGTGCCATGAAGCAGTAGGAAGGAGCGGAGTAGTCCTTGTCATTTGCATCGGTGTCGGTGATGAAGTCATTGTCTTCAGTGTTGAAGATGGACTTGGCAACGTATGCTGTAGCCAGACTTGCAACGCCAGAATCGGACTCCTCCTCAGACTCCACCTCCGCCTCCTCAGAAGCGGACTCCTCCTCAGAGTCCATTTCCTTGCCAACAAACGCACGTGCCTTGCCAGATGAGCTCTTCTTGTGTGATGAAGACTTGGAGGAAGACTTGGAAGAAGATTTTGAGTATTTCTTCTTCTTCTTGTCGTCAGAGTCATACTCCTTGCTCTTCTTCTTCTTCTTGTTCTCATTGTCCCACTGTGGACACTCAGAGATGTAGTGGCCAGGTTTCTTGCACTTGTGACATGTTCTCTTCTTGTAGTCATGAGCAGAAGCTTCATCATTCCTTGAGCTTGATCGTGAAGACTTTCTGAGGCCTTTCTTCTTGGTGAATTTTTGGAACTTCTTCACAAGCATAGCAAGCTCTCTTCCAATGTCTTCAGGATCATCAAAACTGCTGTCAGATTCTTCTTCAGATGAGGAGACAGCCTTTGCCTTCAAGGCATGAGTTCGCCCATAGTTGGGACCGTAGATGTCTCTTTTCTCAGAAAGCTGAAATTCGTGTGTGTTGAGCCTCTCAAGTATGTCAGACGGATCGAGTGTCTTGAAATCAGGACGTTCTTGAATCATCAGGGCTAGGGTGTCAAACGAACTGTCAAGTGATCTCAGGAGTGTCTTGACGACTTCATGCTTGGTGATCTCAGTAGCGCCGAGGGCTTGAAGCTCGTTTGTGATGTTAGTGAGTTGATCAAACGTGAGCTGGACATTCTCATTGTCATTTCTCTTGAAGCAGTTGAAGAGGTTGCGAAGGACACTGATTCTATGATCTCTCTGGGTTGAGACGCCTTCGTTGACCTTGGATAGCCAGTCCCAGACTAGCTTAGATGTTTCCAAAGCACTCACGCAGCCATACTGTCCTTTGGTCAGATGACCACAGATGATATTCTTGGCAGTAGAGTCCAGTTGAACGAACTTCTTGACATCAGCGGCAGTGACACCTTTTCCAGCCTTGGGAACACCGTTCTTGACGACATACCATAGGTCGACATCAATGGCTTCAAGATGCATGCGCATCTTATTCTTCCAGTAGGGATATTTAGTTCCATCGAAGACGGGGCACGCAGCGGAGACTTTAATTATCCCTGCAGTCGACATAGCTAAAACTCCAGGTGGTTAAACTGAATCACACAGAACAAGGGAGTACCTTGCTCTGATACCAATTGAAAGTGCTAGTGATCGACTAGAGGGGGGTGAATAGGCGATTTTTATGAAAGTCTTCAAAACATGTAAGTTTCGAAGACAAACGATAGAAATAAACCTATTACCATGCAGCGGAAGGTAGACTACACTAGGAAAACCATAGTCACGTATTCAATGAAGTGAAAGCGCAATGACTAAAAGCAGCTCGGCAGTAAGGATCAGGTAGGAAGATATTGAGAAGCCAATCAGTACACGTAATCACTTAGTGAAGTCGAATGGTGATGCTATCGTACAATGACTTCACAAGAACCAACAGTAAGTAAAGGGAAGGGAAGGATGAAACCAGTGACTCGTTGAAGACAATGATTTGTTGGACCAGTTCCAGTTGCTGTGACAACTGTACATCTGGTTAGGGAGGCTGAGATTCAACTCAGAAGACCTCGTCTTCACCTTATTTCCCTTGAGCTAAGGACACCCAGTCCTCGCCCAATCACTCTGGTAAGTCTTCAAGGTAGACTTCCAAACCTTCACAGACTTCGTTCACCGGCGATCCACAATGACTCTTGGATGCTCAGAACGCGACGCCTAACCGGCTGGAGGATTCACAGTCCTCAAGTGTAATAAGTCTTCAGATCACACAGACAAGAAGACTTAAGTGATGCCTAACACTCTTTGGCTCTGGGTAGTTAGGGCTTTATCCTCTCAAGGAATTCTCTCCCAAAGGCTTCGAGATGGGTTGCTCTCAAACGACAAAAGCCGTACTTTAACTCTGAGTAGCCAACCGTTTATGGTTGTAGGGGGTGGGCTATTTATAGCCACTAGGCAACCCGACCTGATTTGTCCGAAATGACCCTGGGTCACTAAGGAACTGACATGTGTTCCAACGGTCAGATTTCAAACACACATGGCAACTTTACTTGGGCTACAAGCAAAGCTGACTTATCCAACTCTGAACAAGATTTGCTCTCATAGTCTTCACTCGAAGACATAGGATTTTGGTTAAGCATCACTTCAGTCATTCTGACTGGTTCTCTTGGACCCCACTTAACAGTATGGTGGTTCCTATGACTCAACAAAGAAGAAAAAGAACTACGAAAGATCTAAGTCTTCGCGCTCCATAGTCTTCATGTGATGTCTTCTCTTGTCATAGTCTTCAATGTGAATGTCTTCACATACCACCTTTGAGTTCAATGTCTTCATACATTTTTAGGGGTCATCTCTGGTAGGAAAACCGAATCAATGAGGGACTTCTACCTATGTTATCCTGCAATTCTCACAAACACATTAGTCCCTCAACTAGGTTTGTCGTCAATACTCCAAAACCAACTAGGGGTGGCACTAGATGCACTTACATTCCTTGTCCCCTCCTTTCACCTGCACCTGGGAGCTTCCTCCGTTGTTATCTCGTCACCTTGTTTCTGGCTGCTGTGCTGGCTCGCGGTAGTACTGCTCCCAGGTGAGCGGTAGTACCATAGGCACCAGCGGTAGTACCGCTCCCCTGGAGCTGCACTACCGTGGCCCACCAGGCTAGTACCGCTCCCCCGCGGTAGTAGGGGCGGATGTAATTTTTTACATCAGCGCCTACCACGGTAGTACTGCTTTCCTTCCGCAGTAGTACCGTGCTCAGCTGCCAGGCGGTAGTACCGCCCCTCTGCGGTAGTACTGTGTCGGGTTTTTGCTTCTTCCATTTTTCAACGGAAGTAGGCACGGATGTTTCCTTATCCAGTCTCTTCCCAGGTGAGGGGGTTCCTGCCTTTCGGTAGTACCACAAGGGGGAGCAGTAGTACCGTGCCCGCGGAAGTACCGCCCTCAGCACTTGTGCCACAGGTCTGCCCTAGCTGTTGCTGGTGCAGCGGTAGTACCGCGGGCCTGCACGGTTGTACCGCGGGCAAGCGGAAGTACCGCGTGGCCCCACGGTAGTACCGCTTGCCTGGTGCGGTAGTACCGCTGGCCGCGGGCTGGTAGGTGGATAACGGTTGGATCTTTGTCCTTCACTATAAAAGGGGTCCCCTTCTTCCCCGTTGACTTATCTCTTCCAACCGTAAGTTCCATTGTTGCTCTAAGCTCCATTTTTGCCCGATCTCAATCCCTAGCCAATCAAACTTGTTGATTTGCTCGGGAGTGGTTGAGAAGGCCTCGATCCACACTTCCACCAAGAGAAATTTGATTCCCCCCACTAATCCCTTGCGGATCTTGTTACTCTTGGGTGTTTGAGCATCCTAGACGGTTGAGGTCACCGCGGAGCCATAGTCCATTGTGGTGAAGCTTCGTGGTGTCGTTGGGAGCCTCCAATTGAGTTGTGGAGATTGCCCCAACCTTGTTTGTAAAGGTTCGGTTGCCGCCTCCAAGGGCACTAATAGTGGAATCACGGCATCTCGCATTGTGTGAGGGCGTGAGGAGAACACGGTGGCCCTAGTGGCTTCTTGGGGAGCGTTGTGCCTCCACACCACTCCAACGGAGACGTACTTCCCCTCAAAGGGAAGGAACTTCGGTAATACATCCTCATCTCCACCGTCTCCACTCTTGGTTATCTCGTGCCTTTACTTGTGCAAGCTTATTTGTGTCATATCTCTTGCTTGCTTGTGTTCCTATCCTTGTTGCATCCTATAGGTTGCTCACCTAGTTGCATATCTAGACAACCTACTTTGATGCAAAGATTAAATTGTTAAAGAAAAGCTAAAAATTGTCAGCTGCCTATTCACCCCCCCTCTAGTCAACCATATCGATCCTTTCAAACTCTTCATTAGGAAATCCATTAAGGAATGCAGATTTGACATCCATTTGCCAGATTTCATAAAATACGGCAACTACTAACATGATTCGGATGGACTTTTAAGCATCGATATGAGTGAGAAAATCTCATCGTAGTCAACACCCTTAACTTGTCGAAAACATTGTGCGACAATTCGAGCTTTGTAGATAGTAACACTACTATCAGCGTCTGTCTTCCTCTTGAAGACCCATTTATTCTTAATGACTCACCGATCATCGAGCAAGTCAATCAAAGTCCATACTTTGTTCTCATATATGGATCCCATCTCAGATTTCATGGCCTCAAGCCATTTCGCGGAATCTGGGCTCATCATCGCTTCCTCATAGTTCGCAGGTTCACCATAGTCAAGTAACATGACTTCCATAACAGGATTACCGTACCACTCCGGTGCGGATCTTACTCTGGTTGACCTACGAGGTTTGGTAGTAACTTGATCTGAAGTTTCATGATCATCATCATTAGCTTCCTCACTAATTGGTGTAGGTGTCACAGGAACCGGTTTCTGTGATGAACCACTTTCCAATAAGGGAGCAGGTATAGTTACCTGATAACCCACAAGTATAGGGGATCAATTGTAGCCTCTTTCGATAAGTAAGAGTGTCGAACCCAACGAGGAGCTAAAGGTAGAACAAATATTCCCTCAAGTTCTATCGACCACCAATACAACTCTACGTACACTTGACGTTCGCTTTACCGGAAACAAGTATGAAACTAGAAGTACTTTGTAGGTGTTGTTGGATAGGTATGCAAGATAATAAAGAGAAAGTAAATATAAAGTAGGGGCTGTTTAGATGAAGACACAACTAAATTAGTTTTAGTAAAGAGCTTTTGTCAACAAGAATGTTATTTGTCCCTAGGCAATCGATAACTAGACTGGTAATCATTATTGCAATTTTATTTGAGGGAGAGGCATAAGCTAACATACTTTCTCTACTTCGATCATATGCACTTATAATTGGAACTCTAGCAAGCATCCGCAACTACTAAATATTCATTAAGGTAAAACCCAACCATAGCATTAAAGCATCAATTCCCCTTTATCCCATACGCAAACAACCTACTTACTCGGGTCTGTGCTTCTGTCACTCACGCCACCCACCATAAGCAAATCATAAACATATTGCAAACCCTACAGCGGGAATCCCTCACGCTTGCGCGACACGGAGAGCACCATAGGACAGCACCAATAATAAAACATACAACTCAAACCAATCACGATCATCAAATAGCCATTAGGACAAAACAGATCTACTCAAACATCATAGGATAGCCATACATCATTGGGAAATAATATATAGTGTTGAGCACCATGTTTAAGTAGAGATTACAGCAGGTAAGAGAGAGGTTACACCGCTGCATAGAGGGGGGAAGAGTTGGTGATGATGGCGGTGAAGTTGTTGGTGAAGATCGCAGTGATGATGATGGCCCCCGGTGGCACTCCGGTGCCACCGGAAGCGAGGGGGAGAGAGCCCCCTCCTTCTTCTTCTTCCTTGACCTCCTCCCTAGATGGGAGAAGGGTTTCTTCTCTGGTCCATGGCCTCCATGGCGTGGGAGGGGCGAGAGCCCTTCCGAGATTGGATCTGTCTCTCTCTGTTTCTGCGTTCTGTTCTGGCTCTGTTTCACCGTTTCGTATATATATGGAGATTCATAACTCCGATCGGCCTGAAACCTTCGCCGTGATTTTTTTCCGAATATTAGCTTTCTTGCGGCAAAAGAAGAGCATCAACCGCCTTACGGTGGGCTCACGAGGGTAGGGGGCGCGCCCTAGGGGGGCGCCCCCTGTCTCGTGACCACCTCGGGCACTGGTTCGCATTGATTTTCCTTCCGAATTTTCCATATTTTCCAAAAATAAGCTCCGTCCGTTTTTATCCTGTTTGGACTCCGTTTGATATGGATATTCTGCGAAACCAAAAACATGCAACAGACAAGAACTGACACTGGATCAATATGTTAGTCCCAAAAATAATATAAAAAGTTGCCAAAAAGTATATGAAAGTTGAATAATATTGGCATGAAACAATCTAAAATTATAGATACGACGGAGACGTATCAGCATCCCCAAGCTTAATTCCTGCTCGTCCTCGAGTAGGTAAATGAAAAAAAGATAATTTTTGATGTGGAATGCTACCTAGCATAATCTTGATCATATGTCTAATCATGGCATGAATATTAAGACACGAGTGATTCAAAGCAATAATCTATCCTTTGAAATAAAAATAATAATACTTCAAGCATACCAAGCAAGCAATTATGTCTTATTGAAATAACATAGCCAAAGAAAGCTCATCCCTACAAAATCATATAGTATGGCTATGCTCCATCTTCACCACACAAAGCATTCACATCATGCACAACCCCGATGACAAGCCAAGCAATTGTTTCATACTTTTGACGTTCTCAAACCTTTTCAACTTTCACGCAATACATGAGCGTGAGCCATGGACATAGCACTACAGGTGGAATAGAATGGTGGTTGTGGAGAAGACAAAAAGGAGAAGATAGTCTCACATCAACTAGACGGGCTATGGAGATGCCCATCAATAGATATCAATGTGAGTGAGTAGGGATTGCCATGCAACGGATGCACTAGAGTTATAAGTGTATGAAAGCTCTAACTGAAACTAAGTGGGTGTGCATCCAACTTGCTTGCTCATGAAGACCTCGGGCATTTGAGGAAGCCCATCATCGGAATATACAAGCCAAGTTCTATAATGAAAATTCCCACTAGTATATGAAAGTGATAACTCAAGAGACTCTCTATATGAAGAACATGGTGCTACTTTGAAGCACAAGTGTGGAAAAAGGATAGTAGCATTGTCCCTTTTATTTTTTTTATTTTTTTTATTTATTTGGCCTTCCTTTTTTTTATTTGTCCTTTCTTTTCTTTTTTATGGCCTTTCTCCTTTTTTTGGGACAGTGCTGTATTGAATGATGGTCATCACACTTCTATTTACTTACAACTTAATATTACAACTCGATACTAGAACAAAGATATGACTCTATATGAATGCCTCCGACGGTGTACCTGGATGTGCAATGATCTAGCGTAGCAATGACATCAAAAACGGACAAGCCATGAAAACATCATGCTAGCTATCTTACGATCATGCAAAGCAATATGACAATGATGCTCAAGTCATGTATATGATGATGATGGAAGTTGCATGGCAATATATCTCGGAATGGCTATGGAAATGCCATGATAGGTAGGTATGGTGGCTGTTTTGAGGAAGGTATATGGTGGGTTTATGGTACCAGCGAAACTTGCGCGGTACTAGAGAGGCTAGCAATGGTGGAAGGGTGAGAGTGCGTATAATCCATGGACTCAACATTAGTCATAAAGAACTCACATACTTATTGCAAAAATCTATTAGTCATCGAAACAAAGTTGTAACATCCCAAATTTTCAATTTGGAATGTTATACATTAGATCATCAATGCATATCATATTTTATTTTGCATTTTGGTTGATCCTAGAAATTCTACGCAACTCAATGACCCACAGAGAGAGTTGGGGATTTCGTTATTTTCATAATTGAGTTTTCTCAAATTTTGAGAACAGGATCATTTGATTTTATTTATTTTATCATCAATTATTTCTATTACAAAAATATGAGAGAGGGAATAAAATGACTTTCCCACAATAAAGAAATATTGAGGATTTAATAATAAAATCAAATAAGATTTTATTTCGGAGTTTTCCGGTGTTTTATTAGAATTTAGGAAAAAAGTGTGTTTTTCAAAATTGCATTTAGGTCCCAAATAAATGTTCACCTTGTGCGTCTTGATTTTAGAAGCCCGTGAAAATTTATTTCGGAATTTTTGGAGTCCGTTTAGTATTTCTTTTTATTTTTCTTCCGAGCGGAATAAAAAAATGCGAACCAACTTAACGGGCCGTGTCCGACCTGGACACCGACCCGGGAGGCCTTTATAAGCCGAGGCCCAGCCCCGGGGGGAGAAACCCTAGCCGGCCCCAAACCTTAGCCCGCTAGCCGCCGCTGCCGCCGCCGCCGCGCCGCCGCCGACGTCCGTCGCCAGATCCCACCACCAAGGTTCGTCGTGCCTCATTTTCCGTGCCAAAAAAAAAAGAAAAAAAAGTCGGCGTTCGTCATTTTTCTTTTTCTCGGATTAAATCCGCAATTTTTCTGATCGCGATTCCTGATCCGGTTTTTGTTTTAGTTTAACTTTTCGCTCGTTTATCAAAATCAGACGATTCAAGCGCCTAGGGATTCGTCTCGAAACCCTCTATCCGTTTAACCAACTTAAACAAGATTTTGCTACTATAAAATTTGCCCTAGATCCAGATTACTAGAACGAAGTTGTTTTCTTTCGCCGTTGGATTTTTGTTGCTTCGTTCGATTTGATTCTTTTTGCCAACCGGAGTTCTTAAGTTGAACCTTCTGGTTAGATCTCTTATTTGAGTTTTACCTGTGCATTAGATGAGTACTTATTGTATGCTTGTTTGTTTGTCTGCGATAGAGTACCCGGAGTGCGCCGCCTGTTACTTCGAATCGTTAGGTTTTGCGGATCATCAGCAAGGCAAGTAACACTTTGATCATACCTTTTCTACTACCCAGTTTTATTGCATTAGATCAATCTTCACACATTGCTTGATTAGGATCTAATTAAATTGTGGGATGGGAAGTAGATGAGGTAGTACCTATTACCTGTTTATTATCAAACCTTTGGGAGTTACTTCTACGTTTGCT
This sequence comes from Triticum aestivum, assembly GCF_018294505.1. NCBI lineage: Eukaryota > Viridiplantae > Streptophyta > Magnoliopsida > Poales > Poaceae > Triticum > Triticum aestivum. The sequence goes on along the minus strand of NC_057806.1, from coordinate 680,998,356 downwards.
TATTATGCCATGCTATGCTAGTAGACGTGGATTGGGTGAGTGAAATCCATGACAGATGTGAGATTGTTAATTAATGGTTTATCTAAGGTGGCAACTTAAACACACATCTGGGTGGATTGAGGCACCTGGGTATTCCAGGACTTGCCTGTTTTTCTTTTGGACCGCCACCCAGGCTCAAAGGGATCATGAGACTATTCATACTAGAAACTTCCGTGTGCAGCCACAAGCTATTATGGGCTCTAGCATAGTTGACTAAGTCATGCGAACTCTTAGAGTGGTAGACTAGCAGATGTAGGGGATGTAGGTGGTACGGTCTACCCGATCGTAAGGTGCTAGCGCTTCTGAAAGACTATGTCTCGGTCATCCGTCTTCTCAAACACCATGTAGTGCGAGAAACCAAACGGAGGCGATCGAGTCTTGTGGGGAAAAGTGCGCAAACCTCTGCAGAGTGTAATAAACTAATCATGGTTAGTCGTGTCCCCGGTTATGGACATCTTGAGTATCTAGTACTTGGATTTTCATGTGAATCTCAACATGTTACTCTAAAATTAATTTTGTTGGGTTATGTTTAATGATGATGCTTAATTGGGATAGAGGATGCTGTCAACCATTCTCAATGTTTAACAACCACCATGATAGTAATTAAATTTTATTCCTTTGAAGTAGGGAAAAATTGGCTTTACGCAAAACTGTAACCATAGAGCTTTCCACCAGCCAAATATGCATATAGTATAGTTGTTTCATTCCATTACTCTCTATGTGTTACCTTGCCAGCATATTCCATGTGCTGACCCGTTTTCGAGCTGCAACGTTAATGTTGCAGACTTTTCAGACGATGATTAAGGAGTTTTTAGGTCATGGTTCTATACTCAGTGATGCCGTTGGAGTTGATGGACTCACTTATCTTCCAAGCCTTCCGCTGTTATCGTTATTAGATGGCCTTAAGCCATATTTATTGTAATAAGTTCTCTATGGAGACACTCGATGTAATAAGTGTGTGATTGCTACTCTGCTATAAATCATTCGAGCACTGTGTGGTGTCAGCATTACTGATCCAGGGATGACACCGGAGCACAGAGATCAGACTGTTTGAGGTCTGGTCGCTAAAGAGATGGTATCAGAGCACACGCTGACTGTAGGACACGACCACTAAGCACAAGACCTAGATCACTATTCACTCTCTTCTCTTCTGACCTCTCATCTTTTCTACTCTTTAGGATGGCGGATGAAAGGAACAAGTTCACACAACCGGATGAAGATACACCCTTTGGACGACACTTGAAGGAAGTCACCAAATACCTGAACATAGGAGTACCAAGTTTCACCGGAACCTACAACGCCACTTTACCTGAAGAAGAGCGCTGGATGATTCAAGTTCAAGTTCCAGGAAGGACGTTCATGCCAGTCACTGAGCCCATAGAGTTTTCTTTTGATGCACCAACTTGGAGTCTAGGAAAGAGCATGGTAGCTCACATCGCCATGGGACACATTGGAGAAGTCTACTGCAAGGATTTCAAGGATACTATCTACCAGATTTGTGGGTGCCGAGATGAGCACTGGGAGATGATCAGCACCAGGAAGGATAGATCAATTGCAGCTTTTATCCAGGAGCTAAACCAGCACATTCGACGACATGAGAACCAGATGTGCGCCGACATGATAGATCTGAAGAAAGCTAAGACTAGAATCAAGGAATTGGAGGAAGAACTCAAGGCTACACGTGAAGATTATGAAGAGGAAATTGAAGTATTGGTGGAGAAGAATGACGACCTAAACAAGAAGATTGGAATATTTATGGGAGGCCCTACTCCAGTAGATGAAGACGAAGAACCCCAGGAGATTAGCCCAGAAGACTACATCATTATCGACGGCACCGACTCAGACGCGGATAGTAGCGATGATGACTATGTTGATAAAGTTGGAGCAGATATCATGGAGTCAACGACCGTACAATATTTCTAGTAGACCCCCTCATCAGTAGTAGTAGTCCACCATGTAAATATAGTAGTCCGAGCACTTTTGCGATAGTTAGATCGATTGTATGCCCTTGTTTGATTGATTGAAGTGAATTGTTTGCTTTTGCCTCATGTGCATATGGGTAGTGTTTTCTCTTTAGACCCCCTCTATTCTTATATCTCATCTTTTCTAAACCCTCAGATGCCTCCGAGACGTGACCCCGGATTTACCTTTCCACCGGAGCTCACCCAGTTGATCCAGCAGCAGAACACATCGATTCAGTTGCTAGTTCCAAATCAGAATTAGGGGAACAACAACAACAACCCACCACCACCACCACCTGTTGACAACTTAGCCCGTTTTCTTAGGCTGAATCCGCCGGTGTTTTCTAGTAGCACCGAGCCGATAGTAGCGGGCGATTGGCTCCGCAAGACAGCTAGGGAGTTGACCACAGCAGGATGCACAGATGCGGAGAAGGTGAAGTTTGCCGCACATCAGCTAGAAGGACCCACAGCATTATGGTGGGAGAATTTCACAGCCACTTTCCCAGTTGACACTGTCACATGGGATCAGTTTCAGCAGGCTTTTCGTACTGCACACGTTTCAGCAGGAGCTATGGCCATGAAGAAGCGTGAGTTTCACAACTTGTGCCAAGGAGGAAGGACAGTTGGCCAGTATGTGGAGGAATTTAGTAAGCTAGCACGTTATGCCCCAGATGACGTCGCTACAGATGCAGCTAAGTAGGAGAAGTTTCTGGAAGGACTAAATGATGAGTTGAGCATGCATTTGATGGTAGCAACCTTCAACAACTACCAGGAGTTGGTAGATCGTGCTCTTATGATTGAAGGGAAGCGGCAGCAAATTGAGAGTCTCAAGAGGAAGTATGGACAAGGAAAGTACAATTCAGGAGCTCAGCAGAAGCCACGTTTTACCCCTAGACCGGGAGGACATTTTTAGCATACCCATGGAGGAGGTAGCTCACACAACTACAATGGCACCAAGAATGGTAATGGCAATGGAGGAAGCAACGGCCAGAATCGCACCAACCCATCAACCCCAGCCAAGAAGGACTTAAGCCAAGTCACTTGTTTTAAGTGTTCGAAGACAGGACATTATGCAAATGAATGTCCTGAATTGCAAAATGGAAATAGCAATGGAAGTTCTGGGAAGAAGCCGAACCCTTTTAACAGGGGACAAGTGAACCACGTTAGCGTGGAGGAGGTTGAAGCTCAGCCCGATGCGGTAATAGGTAAGTTTTTGGTTAAGTCATTTACTGCACTCGTTCTTTTTGATACTGGCGCATCGCATTCATACATCTCAAGGGGATTTGTGGATAAGTATAACCTACCAACCCAAGCCCTTAGGTCACCCATGTTAGTAACCTCGCCTGGAGCAGAGTATGTGGCTAGTCTATGGTGTGATCGGTTACCATTAAGGATTGGTAACTATGTTTTTCCCTCAGACCTAATAGTATTGGAATCTCAAGGATTGGGTGTGATATTAGGCATGGAATGGTTATCAAAGTATGAAGGGAATATTGAATGTGCTAGTAAGTCAATTTTGCTTACCACACCAGAAGGGAGAAGGATCAAGTATGTATCCCGGCATGTGCCAAAGAGGACTCAAGTAAATTGCCTAACAGGAGTTGTGCAGGAGGAAGTACCAGTGGTAAGGGATTTCCCTGATGTATTTCCAGAGGAGTTGCCAGGCATGCCACCGGATAGAGATATTGAGTTTTTGATTGAGCTATTGCCAGGCACAGGTCCAATATCAAAGAGACCATATAGGATGCCAGCAAAGGATTTGGTGGAAATTAAGAAGCAGATTAAGGAGTTACTGGATAAGGGATATATTCGCCCAAGTTCTTCGCCTTGGGGATCGCCAGTACTTCTAGTGGAGAAGAAGGATGGATCGTTAAGGATGGTTGTTGATTATCGAGGATTGAATGAAGTAACGATCAAGAACAAGTACCCACTGCCAATGATCGACGATCTGTTTGATCGATTGCAAGGAGCTAAGGTATTTTCCAAGATCGATCTGTGATCAGGATACCACCAGTTGAAGATTCGAGAACAGGATATTCTGAAGACAGCTTTTACCACCAGGTATGGGCTGTACGAGTATACCGTTATGTCATTTGGTCTGACTAACGCACCTGCCTATTTTATGAACATGATGAACAAAGTGTTTATGGAGTTTTTGGATAAGTTCGTCGTAGTGTTCATTGATGATATCCTGGTTTATTCGAAGAATGAAGAGGAACATAAGGAGCATTTGCGTTTGGTACTTGGAAAGCTTAGAGAACATCAATTATATGCCAAGTTCAGCAAATGTGAGTTTTGGTTGAAGGAAGTAGGATTCCTCGGACATGTTATATCTGGAGAAGGTATAGCAGTAGATCCCGCTAAAGTTGAAACTGTGACCAAGTGGGAAGCCCCAACAACAGTTGGAGAGATCCGGAGTTTTCTTGGACTCGCAGGATACTACCGGAGATTTATTGAGAATTTCTCAAAGATTGCGAAGCCTATGACTGAGTTGTTGAAGAAGGATACCAAGTTCATATGGACGGAGGAGTGTGAGGCTAGTTTCCAAGAGTTGAAGAAACGCTTAGTTACCTCACCAGTATTGATCTTGCCAGACCAGACCAAGGATTATGAGGTGTATTGCGACGCTTCACGTCGAGGACTTGGAGCAGTGCTTATGCAGGAAGGGAGAGTTGTTTCATATGCCTCAAGACAACTGAAACCTCATGAGTTGAATTATGCCACGCATGATTTGGAGTTAGCAGCCGTAGTGCATGCATTGAAGACATGGAGACATTTTCTCATTGGAAATCATTGTGACGTGTACACGGATCATAAGAGTTTGAAGTACATTTTCACCCAGAAGGAGTTAAATCTCAGACAAAGGAGATGGTTGGAGCTTATCAAGGATTATGATATGAAATTGCATTATCATCCTGGAAAGGCTAATGTAGTAGCTGACGCATTAAGCCGTAACAGCCATGTCAATACGTTAATGACGGGAGAAATACCCAAGGAGTTAGCAGAAAATCTTCGTGAACTATGTTTGGAAATAGTTCCGAGAGGCTATGTAGCAGCATTGGAGATTCAGTCAACCTTGATGGATAAAATCAGGGAAGCTCAGAAAGCTGACAAAGAGATTGCCGCTATAAAGGAGAAACTGAGCAAAGGAAAAGCTAAAGGTTTTCGTGAGGATGAGCATGACACCCTATGGTTTGAAGCCCGTGTTTACGTGCCCAATGACCCAGAGATCAGGAAGTTGATACTGCAAGAGGCACACGACTCACCATATTCGATTCACCCAGGAAACACCAAGATGTATCTGGATTTGAAGGGTATTTTCTGGTGGACTGGAATGAAGAAGGATATTGCGGAGTATGTAGCAGTTTGTGATGTATGTCAGAGAGTAAAGGCAGAGCATCAGAAGCCAGCAGGATTGTTGCAACCATTGCCGAGCCCCGAATGGAAGTGGGATAAGTTAGGCATGGATTTTATCACGGGATTACCCAGGACTCATTCAGGCTATGACTCGATTTGGGTTGTAGTCGATTGATTGACGAAAGTAGCTCATTTCATCCCAGTAAAGACCACTTACACCAGTGCTAAGTTGGCAAAGATATACATGACCAGAATAGTATGTCTGCATGGAGTTCCAAGGAGTATCGTATCAGATAGAGGAACCCAGTTTACCTCAAAGTTCTGGAAGCAGTTGCATGAAACTTTGGGTACCAGGCTAGAATTCAGTACAGCTTTCCATCCACAGACAGATGGACAGACCGAGAGAGTCAATCAGATTTTGGAGGATATGCTGAGAGCTTGTGCGCTAGATTATGGATCTAGTTGGGACGATAATTTGCCATATGCAGAGTTCTCTTACAACAACAGTTACCAAACCAGTTTAAAGATGGCCCCTTTCGAAGCCTTGTACGGAAGGAGGTGCAGGACACCATTGTCATGGGACGAAGTTGGAGACCGCCAGTTGTTTGGTCCTGACTTGATTAAAGAGTCTGAACAGAAGGTGAAGTTGATTCGCGATAGGCTCAAGGTAGCCCAGTCCAGACAGAAGAGTTATGCGGATTCCAAACGCAAGGAGACAGTTTACGAAGTCAGAGACAGAGCTTATCTTCAAGTATCTCCACTTCGGGGAACAAAGCGTTTTGGAGTTAAAGGGAAGTTAGCGCCATGATTTGTAGGACCATATCGAGTTTTGGAGCGTATGGGAGAAGTGGCCTACAAGTTGGAATTGCCCGAAGGATTGTCAGGAGTACATGATGTGTTCCACGTTTCTCAGTTAAAGAAATGTCACGTGGAGATGGCTGACATACCGTTGAGAGACACAGTGCCTTTGGAAACTATTCAGTTGGATAACGATTTGACCTACGAGGAGAAACCAGTCAAGATTCTCGAGTTTGCCAACCGAGTTACTCGCAGCAAGGTTATCAAGTTTTGCAAAGTTCAGTGGAGCCACCACTCAGAGGATGAAGCCACCTGGGTGCGAGAGGAAGATTTGCTCAAAGACCACCCTCACCTATTTTCTAGCCAACCCGAGTCTCGAGGGCGAGATTCATCTTAAGGGGGGTAGGTTTGTAACATCCCAAATTTTCAATTTGGAATGTTATACATTAGATCATCAACGCATACCATATTTTATTTTGCATTTTGGTTGATCCTAGAAATTCTACGCAACTCAACGACCCACGGAGAGAGTTGGGGATTTCGTTATTTTCATATTTGAGTTTTCTCAAATTTTGAGAATAGGATCATTTGATTTTATTTATTTTACCATCAATTATTTCTATTACAAAAATATGAGAGAGGGAATAAAATGACTTTCCCAAAATAAAGAAACTTTGAGGATTTAATAATAAAATCAAATAAGATTTTATTTCAGAGTTTTTCGGTGTTTTATTTGAATTTAGGAAAAAAAGTGTGTTTTTCAAAATTGCATTTAGGTCGCAAATAAATGTTCACCTTGTGCGACTTGATTTTAGAAGCCCGTGAAATTTTATTTCGAAATTTTTGGAGTCCGTTTAGTATTTCTTTTTATTAATCTTCCGAGCGGAATAAAAAAATGCGAACCGACTTAACGGGCCGTGTCCGACCTGGACACCGACCCGGGAGGCCTTTATAAGCCGAGGCCCAACCCCGGGGGGAGAAACCCTAGCCAGCCCCAAACCGTAGCCCGCTAGCCGCCGCCGCCAACGTCCGCCGCCGCCGCCGCCGGATCCCGCCGCCGAGGTTCATCGCGCCTCGTTTTCCATGCCGAAAAAAAGAAAAAAAAAGTCGGCGTTCGTCATTTTTCTTTTTCTCGGATTAAATCCGCGATTTTTCTGATCGCGATTCCTGATCCGATTTTCGTTTTAGTTTAACTTTTCGCTCGTTTATCGGAATCAGGCGATTCAAGCGCCTAGGGATTCGTCTCGAAACCCTCTATCCGTTTAACCAACTTAAACAAGATTTTGCTACTGTAAAATTTGCCCTAGATCCAGATTACTAGAACGAAGTTGTTTTCTTTCGCCATTGGATTTTCGTTGCTTCGTTCGATTTGATTCTTTTTGCCAACCGGAGTTCTTAAGCTGAACCTTCTGGTTAGATATCTTATTTGAGTTTTACCTGTGCATTAGATGAGTACTTATTGTATGCTTGTTTATTTGTCTGCGATAGAGTACCCGGAGTGCGCCGCCTGTTACTTCGAATCGTTAGGTTTTGCGGATCATCAGCAAGGCAAGTAACACTTTGATCATACCTTTTCTACTACCCAGTTTTATTGCATTAGATCAATCCTCACACATTGCATGATTAGGATCTAATTAAATTGTGGGATGGGAAGTAGATGAGGTAGTACCTATTACCTGTTTATTATCAAACCTTTGGGAGTTACTTCTATGTTTGCTTATTATGCCATGCTATGCTAGTAGACGTGGATTGGGTGAGTGAAATCCATGACAGATGTGAGATTGTTAATTAATGGTTTATCTAAGGTGGCAACTTAAACACACATCTGGGTGGATTGAGGCACCTGGGTATTCCAGGACTTGCATGTTTTTCTTTTGGACCGCCACCCAGGCTCAAAGGGATCATGAGACTATTCATACTAGAAACTTCCGTGTGCAGCCACAAGCTATTATGGGCTCTAGCATAGTTGACTAAGTCGTGCGAACTCTTACAGTGGTAGACTAGCAGATGTAGGGGATGTAGGTGGTACGGTCTACCCGATCGTAAGGTGCTAGCGCTTCTGAAAGACTATGTCTCGGTCATCCGTCTTCTCAAACACCATGTAGTGCGAGAAACCAAACGGAGGCGAACGAGTCTTGTGGGGAAAAGTGCGCAAACCTCTGCAGAGTGTAATAAACTAATCATGGTTAGCTATGTCCCCGGTTATGGACATCTTGAGTATCTAGTACTTGGATTTTCATGTGAATCTCAACATGTTACTCTAAAATTAATTTTGTTGGGTTATGTTTAATGATGATGCTTAATTGGGATTGAGGATGCTGTCAACCATTCTCAATGTTTAACAACCACCATGATAGTAATTAAATTTTATTCCTTTGAAGTAGGGAAAAATTGGCTTTACGCAAAACTGTAACCATAGAGCTTTCCACCAGCCAAATATGCATATAGTATAGCTGTTTCATTCCATTACTCTCTATGTGTTACCTTGCCAGCATATTCCATGTGCTGACCCGTTTTCGGGGTGCAACGTTAATGTTGCAGACTTTTTAGACGACGATTAAGGAGTTTTTAGGTCGTGGTTCTATACTCAGTGATGCCGTTGGAGTTGATGGACTCACTTATCTTCCAAGCCTTCCGCTGTTATCGTTATTAGATGGCCTTAAGCCATATTTATTGTAATAAGTTCTCTATGGAGACACTCGATGTAATAAGTGTGTGATTGCTACTCTGCTATAAATCCTCCGAGTACTGTGTGGTGTCGGCATTACTAATCCAGGGATGACACCAGAGCACAGAGATTAGACTGTTTGAGGTCTGGTCGCTACAAAAGCACTACGTGCATGCTCCTAGGGGGATAGATTGGTAGGAAAAGACCATCGCTCGTCCCTGATCGCCACTCATAAGGAAGACAATCAATAAACACCTCATGCTCCGACTTCGTTACATAATGGTTCACCATACGTGCATGCTACGGGACTTGCAAACCTCAACACAAGTATTTCTCAATTTCACAATTACTCGACTAGCATGACTCTAATATCACCATCTTTATATCGCAAAACTATTGCAAGGAATCAAACTTATCATATTCAGCGATCTACAAGTTTATGGAGGATTTTATGACTAACCATGTGAATGACCAGTTCCTGTCATCTCTCTAAATAGATATAAGTGAAGCACGAGAGTTTAATTCTTTCTACAAAATATATGCCCGTGCTCTAACAAATATAAGTGAAGCAAAAGAGCATTCTACAAATGGCGGTTGTCTATGTAAAGAGAAACAGGCAATCCAAACTTCAAATGATATAAGTGAAGCACATGAAGCATTCTATAAAGCCATACTCAAAAGATATAAGTGAAGTGCAAAGAGCATTCTATAAATCAACCAAGGACTATCTCATACCAGCGTGGTGCATAAAAAGAAAAAGAAAAACCTAAATGCAAAAGATGCTCCAAGACTTGCACATATCGCATGAACGAAACGAATCCGAAAACATACCGATATTTGTTGAAGAAAGAGGGGATGCCTCCCCAGCATACCCAAGCTTAGATGCTTGAGTCTCCTTGAATATTTACTTGGGGTGCCTCGGGCATCCCCAAGCTTGAGCTCTTACCTCTCTTCCTTCTTCTCATATCGATACCTTCTCAATCATCGAACACTTCATCCACACAAAACTTCAACAGAAAACTCGGTAAGATCCGTTCGTATAGTAAAGCAAATCACTACTCTAAGTACTGTTTCAAACCAATTCATATTTTTTTTGCATTGTGTCTACTGTAATATAACTTTTTCATGGCTTAATCCACTGATATAAATTGATAGTTTCATCAAAACAAGCAAACTATGCATCAAAAACAGAATCTGTCTAAAACAGAACAGTCTGTAGCAATCTGAACATTCACCATACTTATGATACTTCAAAAATTCTACCAAAATTAGGAAAAATAAAAAATTTGTATGGGAAGACATTGCAAAAAGAATCAGAACCATTCGACGTTCCAGCTAAAAATGTAAAATCGCGCACTACAGCCAAAGTTTCTGTCCTGCAACATACAAACCATCAAGCAAATGTAAACATCCTAAAGGCAAACCTTGGCACATTATTTTTATAATACAATGGAATTATTCAAGGGGATAATTATTTTTGTTGAAAGGTTTCTGTAATTAAGATTCACAAAGTTCCCACGGGCATGAACAAAGTTCAAGGACGTCCCCCATTTTCACAATGCTCGTCTCTCTCACTTCCACTTTTCTTTTTGAAAAAGTTTTGGGTTCCCCGCTTTATTTTTGTTGTTTTTAAACTATATGAAAGCACTCAACAGAAATAAATGACTCTCTAAAACTTCCGGGTTGTCTCCCTGGCAGCGCTTTCTTTAAAGCCATTAAGCTAGGCATATAGTGCTCGAGTAGTGAATCCACCCGGATCCCAAGGTATATCAAAGCCAATTTTAATTAACAATGATTTGTAATTTAGTAGTGAGCACAAAGTAAAATATATCATGTAACAACGAAGTCTAACTCTCTTCCTATGCATCGGCATGTCATAAAAGAACAATTCATGCACACAAAGTAAAGGCCAATGCATAGTATAAAGAGTTTCTTGCAATTTTATCGTATTGGAAACATAGAGAGGTGGAGATATAGTTCCTCTCTCATAATAATTGCAAGTAGGAGCAGCAAGCACATGCATATTATATCTATCAAAATCATCATGTGCAACAGTAGAAGGCAACCCATTAATGTAATCCTTAATAAGTGCAAACTTCTTCGATATACTATAATCGGGAGAATTCAAAAGGATAATAGGACTATCATGCGTGGGTGCAATAGCAACAATTTCATGTTTAACATAAGGAACTATAGCAAGTTCATCTCCATAAGCATCATTCATATTGGCATCTTGGCCACAAGCATAGCAAGCATCATCAAAAAGGGATATTTCAAGAGAATCAATGGGATCATAACAATCATCCTCCGGTAAGCACGAATGGAAATTAAACAATGTATGAGTTGAAGAGTTACTCTCATTAGAAGGTGGGCACGGGTAGCTAATCCGCTCTTCCTCCTTTTGTTCTTCACTCTCCTCATCATCTTTTTCATCCAATGAGCTCACAGTTTCATCAATTTCTTCTTCCATAGACTCCTGCAAAATATTAGTCTCTTCTTGGACAGCGGAGTAGTACTCAATATATGGTTCAACATAGGCATTAGAAGCATAATTATCATAGCAATATTTAAATATGGCAAAATTTTCAGATTTGTAAAGAGTAGCATCATACTTTTCAATCAAAGAAGCAATTTCAAAAGCACCCTTAAAAGCAACAAATTCTTCAATTTGTTGAACATCATAGTAATTATAAACACCCTTAGCATATGAAGATAAGATTCCATTATCAATAAACTCACATTGGTAGGGAAGGTGTTTCTTAGGGTTTTCAGAACAACAAGTAAAATCATATATTTCACATAAATTCCAAGCATAACATTGCAAACGTTGAATTTGACCCCATAAAAGGTTCCCTTTTTCAGATATTCGGTGTCGTACATAACAAGCATGCTCATCTAAGGATTTTCCCTCAACTAAGCTAGTTGGGGTTTCAGCACGAGCACATAGGGATCGAAGATGATCCAAGTAATAAGCTTCAACAGTGTGATAGATTTTGATTGGTTCTTCAACCATTGGTTCAGTAGATACAACTAATTTTTTTGGTATTTTCCGTTTCCTACCCATAACTAAAGATAGGAAACAACTAAGAACAGCAAATAAAAATTACTTAGTGATAAAGCAAACAAGCACACACGAGAATATTCACCCCATGCTATTGCTCCCCGGCAACGGCGCCAGAAAAAGGTCTTGATAACCCACAAGTATAGGGGATCAATTGTAGCCTCTTTCGATAAGTAAGAGTGTCGAACCCAACGAGGAGCTAAAGGTAGAACAAATATTCCCTCAAGTTCTATCGACCATCGATACAACTCTACGCACACTTGACGTTCGCTTTATCGGAAACAAGTATGAAACTAGAAGTACTTTGTAGGTGTTGTTGGATAGGTATGCAAGATAATAAAGAGCAAGTAAATATAAAGTAGGGGCTGTTTAGATGAAGACACAACTAAATTAGTTTTAGTAAAGAGCTTTTGTCAACAAGAAGGTTATTTGTCCCTAGGCAATCGATAACTAGACCGGTAATCATTATTGCAATTTTATTTGAGGGAGAGGCATAAGCTAACATACTTTCTCTACTTGGATCATATGCACTTATAATTGGAACTCTAGCAAGCATCCGCAACTACTAAAGATTCATTAAGGTAAAACCCAACCATAGCATTAAAGCATCAAGTCCCCTTTATCCCATACGCAAACAACCTACTTACTCGGGTCTGTGCTTCTGTCACTCACGCCACCCACCATAAGCAAATCATAAACATATTGCAAACCCTACAGCGGGAATCCCTCACGCTTGCGCGACACGAAGAGCACCATAGGACAGCACCAATAATAAAACATACAACTCAAACCAATCACGATCATCAAATAGCCATTAGGACAAAACAGATCTACTCAAACATCATAGGATAGCCATACATCATTGGGAAATAATATATAGCGTTGAGCACCATGTTTAAGTAGAGATTACAGCAGGTAAGAGAGAGGTTACACCGCTGCATAGAGGGAGGAAGAGTTGGTGATGATGGCGGTGAAGTTGTTGGTGAAGATCGCGGTGATGATGATGGCCCCCGGTGGCACTCCGGTGCCACCGGAAGCGAGGGGGAGAGAGCCCCCCTCCTTCTTCTTCTTCCTTGACCTCCTCCCTAGATGGGAGAAGGGTTTCCCCTCTGGTCCATGGCCTCCATGGCGTGGGAGGGGCTAGAGCCCCTCCGAGATTGGATCTGTCTCTCTCTGTTTCTGCGTTCTGTTCTGGCTCTGTTTCACCGTTTCGTATATATATGGAGATCCGTAACTCCGATCGGCCTGAAACCTTCGCCGTGATTTTTTTCCGAATATTAGCTTTCTTGCGGCAAAAGAAGAGCATCAACCGCCTTACGGTGGGCTCACGAGGGCAGGGGCGCGCCCTAGGGGGGCGCCCCCTATCTCGTGACCACCTCGGGCACTGGTTCGCGTTGATTTTCCTTCCAAATTTTCCATATTTTCCAAAAATAAGCTCGGTCCATTTTTATCCCATTTGGACTCCGTTTTATATGGATATTCTGCGAAACCAAAAACATGCAACAAACAGGAACTAGCACTGGGCACTGGATCAATATGTTAGTCCCAAAAATAATATAAAAAGTTGCCAAAAAGTATATGAAAGTTGAATAATATTGGCATGAAACAATCAAAAATTATAGAGACGACGGAGACGTATCATTACCTCATCAAGTTCTACTGTCCTCCCACTCAATTCTTTTGAGAGAAACTCCTTCTCTAGAAAGGATCCATTCTTAGCAACAAATGTCTTGCCTTCGGATCTGTGATAGAAGGTGTACCCAACATTTTCTTTTTGGGTATCCTATGAAGAGGCACTTCTCCGATTTGGGTTTGTGCTTATCAGGTTGAAACTTTTTTCACATAAGCATTGCAACCCCAAACTTTAAGAAGCGACAGCTTATGTTTCTTGCCAAACCACAGTTCATACGGTGTCATCTCAACGGATTTAGATGGTGCCCTATTTAACGTGAATGCAACTGTCTCTAATGCATAACCCCAAAACAATAGCGGTAAATCAGTAAGAGACATCATAGATCGCACCATATCTAGTAAAGTGCGATTACGATGTTCGGACACAACAACATTATGTTGTGGTGTTCCAGGTGGCATGAGTTTGTGAAACTATTCCACATTGTTTTAATTGAAGACCAAACTCGTAACTCAAATATTCGTCTCCGCGATCAGATCGTAGAAAATTTATTTTCTTGTTACGATGATTTTCCACTTTACTCTGAAATTCTTTGAACTTTTTCAAATGTTTCAGACTTATATTTCATCAAGTAGATATACTCATATCTACTCAAATCATCTGTGAGTGTCAGAAAATAACGATACCCGCCGCGAGCCTCAACACTCATTGGACCGCATACATCAGTATGTATTATTTCCAATAAGTCAGATGCCTGCTCCATTGTTCCAGAGAACGGAGTCTTAGTCATCTTTCCCATGAGGCATGGTTCGGAAGCATCAAGTGATTCATAATCAAGTGATTCCAAAAGCCCATCAACATGGAGTTTCTTCATGCGCTTTACACCAATATGACCTAAATGGCAGTGCCACAAATAAGTTGCACTATCATTATTAACTTTGCATATTTTGGCTTCAATATTATGAATATGTGTATTACTACGATCGAGATTCAATAAACCATTCACCTTGGGTGTATGACCACAGAAGGTTTTATTCATGTAAACAGAATAACAATTATTCTTTGACTTAAATGAATAACCGTATTGCAATAAACATGATCCAATCATATTATGCTCAACGCAAACACCAAATAACATTTATTTTAGGTTCAACACTAATCCCGAAGGTAAAGGGAGTGTGCGATGGTGATCTTATCAACCTTGGAATCACTTCCAACACATATCGTCACTTCACCCTTAACTAGTCTCTGTTCATTCCTCAACTCCCGTTTCGAGTTACTAATCTTAGCAACTGAACTAGTATCAAATACTGAGGGGTTGCTATAAACACTAGTAAAGTACACATCAATAACATTTATATCAAATATACCTTTGTTCACTTTGCCATCCTTGTTATCCGCCAAATACTTGGAGCAGTTCTGCTTCCAGTGACCAGTCCCTTTGCAGTAGAAGCAATTAGTCTCAGGCTTAGGTCTAGACTTGGTGTTCTTCACTTGAGCAACAACTTGTTTGACATTCTTTTTGATGTTCCCCTTCTTCCCTTTGCCCTTTTCTTGAAACTAGTGGTCTTGTCAACCATCAACACTTGATGCTTTTCTTGATTTCTACCTTCGTTGATTTCAGCATCATGAAGAGCTTGGTAATCATTTCCGTTATCCCTTGCATATTATAGTTCATCACGAAGTTCTAGTAACTTGGTGATAGTGACTAGAGAACTTTGTCAATCACTTATCTTATCTGGAAGATTAACTTCCCACTTGATTCAAGTGATTGTAGTACTCAGACATTCTGAGCACATCCTCACTAGCTGAGCTATTCTCTCCTCCATCTTGTAGACAAAGTACTGTCAGAGGTCTTATACCTCTTGACAAGGGCATGAGTATGAAATACCAATTTCAACTCTTGGAACATCTTATATGCTCCGTGGCGTTCAAAACATTTTTGAAGTCCCAGTTCTAAGCCGTAAAGCATGGTGCACTAAACTATCAAGTAGTCATCATACCGAGCTTTGCCAAAACGTTCATAACATCTGCATCTGCTCCTGCAATAGGTCCGTCACCTAGCGGTGCATCAAGGACATAATTCTTCTACGTAGCATTGAGGATAATCCTCAGATCACGGAGCCAGTCCGCATCATTGCTACTAACATCTTTCAACTTATTTTTCTCTAGGAACATATCAAAAATAAACGGGGAGCTACATCGCGAGCTATTGATCTACAACATAGTTATGCAAATACTATCAGGACTAAGTTCATGATAAATTAAAGTTCAATTAATCATATTACTTAAGAACTCCCACTTAGATAGACATCCCTCTAATCATCTAAGTGATCATGTGATCCATATCAACTAAACCATAACCGATCATCACGTGAGATGGAGTAGTTTTCAGTGGTGAACATCTCTATGTTGATCATATCTACTATATGATTCACGCTCGACCTTTCGGTCTGAGTGTTTCGAGGCCATGTCTGCATATGCTAGGCTCGTCAAGTTTAACCCGAGTATTCTGCATGTGCAAAACTGTCTTACACCCGCTGTAGATGAACGTTGAGCTTATCACACCCAATCATCACGTGGTGTCCCGGCACGACGAACTTTGGCAACGGTGCATACTCAAGGAGAACACTTATACCTTGAAATTTAGTGAGAGATCATCTTATAATGCTACCGCCGAACTAAGCAAAACAAGATGCATAAAGGATAAACATCAAATGCAATCAAAATATGTGACATGATATGGCCATGATCATCTTGCCCCTTTGATCTCCATCTCCAAAGTACCGTCATGAGCTCTATCGTCACCGGCATCACACCATGATCTCCATCATCTTGATCTCTATTAACGTGTCGCCACATGGTCGTCTCGCCAACTATTGCTTTTGCAACTATTGCTATCGCATAGCGATAAAGTAAAGCAATTGTATGGTGCTTACATCTTATGCAATAAAGAGACAACCATAAGGCTAGTGCCAGTTGCCGATAACTTTAACAAAACATGAACATCTTATACAACAATTTATATCTCATCACGTCTTGACCGTATCACATCACAACATGCCCTGCAAAAACAAGTTAGACGTCCTCTATTTTGTTGTTGCAAGTTTTACGTGGCTGCTACGGGCTGAGCAAGAACCGTTCTTACCTACGCATCAAAAACCACAACGTGGTATAGTGATTGCTTTTTGATCTTCAGAAAGAACCCTGTTCATTGAATCTGATTCAACTAAAGTTGGCGAAACTGACACCCACCAGCCACATGTGTGCCAAGCACGTCCGTAGAACTAGTCTCGCGTAAGCGTATGCGTAATGTCGGTTTGGGACGCTTCATCCAACAATACCGCCGAATCAAGAATCAACTAGTGACGACAAGCAATATGTATATACACACGCCCACAACTTGTTTGTGTTCTACACGTGCATATAACATCTACGCATAAACCTGGCTCGGATGCCACTGTTGGGGAACGCAGTAATTTCAAAAATTTCCTACGCACACGCAAGATCATGGTGATGCATAGCAACAAGAGGGGAGAGTGTTGTCCACGTACCCTCGTAGACTGTAAGCGGAAGCGTTATGAGAACGCGGTTGATGTAGTCGAACGTCTTCACAATCCGACCGATCCAAGTACCGAATGCACGGCACCTCCGAGTTCAGCGCACGTTCATCTCAATGACATCCCACGAACTCCAATCCAGCAGAGCTTCACAGGAGAGTTCCGTCATCACGATGGCGTGATGACGGTGATGATGTTGCTACCGACGCAGGGCTTTGCCTAAGCACCGCTACGATATGATCCAGGTGAATTATGGTGGAGGGGGGCACCGCACATGGCTAAGGGATCAATGATCAACTTGTGTCTTCTAGGGTGCCCCGTGCCCCCGTATATAAAGGAGCAAAGGGGGAGGCCGGCCGGACCTCCTAGGGCGCGCCAGCAGGAGGAGTCCTCCTCCTAGTAGGAGTAGGACTCCCCTTTCCTACTCCTACTAGGAGGGGGAAAGGAAGGTGGAAGGGGAGAAGGAAGGAGAGTGAGGAAAGGAGGAAAGGGGGGCCGGCCCCCTTGTCCAATTCGGTTTGGGCTAGGGGGGGCGCGCGCCCTGCCTCCTCTCTTCCACCACTTGGCCCATGAGGCCCAAAACTTCTTCCCCGCATTCTCGTAACTCTCCGGTACTACGAAAAATACCCGAATCACTCGGAACCTTTCTGATGTCCGAATATAGTCGTCCAATATATCGATCTTTACGTCTCGACCATTTCGAGACTCCTCGTCATGTCCCCGATCTCATCCGGGACTCCGAACTACCTTCGGTACATCAAATCACTTAAACTCATAATACTAATCGTCACCGAACGTTAAGCGTGCGGACCCTATGGGTTCGAGAACTATGTAGACATGACCGAGACACGTCTCCGGTCAATAACCAATAGCGGAACCTGGATGTTCATATTGGCTCCTATATATTCTACGAAGATCTTTATCGGTCAAACTGCATAACAACATACGTTGTTCCCTTTGTCATCGGTATGTTACTTGCCCGAGATTCGATCGTCGGTATCTCAATACCTAGTTCAATCTCATTACAAGCAAGTCTCTTTACTCGTTTTCATAATGCATCATCCCGCAACTAACTCATTAGTTGCATTGCTTGATAGGCTTATAGTGATGTGCATTACCGAGAGGGCCCAGAGATACCTCTCCGACAATCGCAGTGACAAATCCTAATCTCGATCTATGCCAACTCAACAAGCACCATCGGAGACACCTGTAGAGCACCTTTATAATCACCCAGTTACGTTGTGACGTTTGGTAGCACACAAAGTGTTTTTCCGGTACTCAGGAGTTGCATAATCTCATAGTCATAGGAACATGTATAAGTCATGAAGAAAGCAATAGCAACAAACTAAATGATCATCGTGCTAAGCTAACGGATGGGTCAAGTCAATCACATCATTCTCTAATGATGTGATCCTGTTAATCGAATGACAACTCTTGTCTATGGTTAGGAAACATAACCATCATTGATTCAACGAGCTAGTCAAGTAGAGGCAAACTAGTGACACTCTGTTTGTCTATGTATTCACACATGTACTAAGTTTCTGGTTAATACAATTCTAGCATGAATAATAAATATTTATCATGATATAAGGAAATAAATAATAACTTTATTATTGCCTCTAGGGCATATTTCCTTCACTAGCTACCTCCTTAAAAAGGCAGGAGCTTACCAGTCCAACCCGCGTGCGCCGCTCAGTCGCTGACATCTAATAAGCTTCGGCTGATGCATACTACGCAGAACGCCCATACTATGCCCACGTGATGGTTAGTGCTATCAGGCCAGAGGCCCCTCAGATCAAATATCCAAACCGTTAGTGTGTTGGTAGTGCAGCCACGAGCAGAGACTCGCGAAAGATGTGACCCCGTTGCCCCATATCGAGTACTTGCGGCAAGGGCTAAGAATGCCCGGCCACGCCTCGTGTTCAACTCTCGAGTACCCTCCAGGTCAACCCGTCTACACATCACTCGCGGGTACCCCTCAGGATCGACCCGCCTTTCCAAGTAACATTTGTAAAGTCATAGTAACCATAGTAACTGTGTGTCTAACACCAAGGGAAACCCTGAGGAACCACCCTCGGTGGATTCCACTCGATGTAATCATCAAGGTGAACATAAGAGGAACCACCCTCGAGGTTCACACTTGGGGGGTTGCACGACAGAGTCATATCGGAAGTGGTTAAGGAGGAAATCACCCTTGATGGCCACGACCAAATAGCTACACTACAGAGATCTCATCAGGAGTGATGTATGAGGTGTCAACCTCGGCACTCGATAGTAACTCTACAGAGTCATACAACTACGGGGTGATGTGCGGTGTCGGGGCATGGACGTCAATCACGTTGATCAAGACATCGAACATAAAGCGGGGCAACAAGGACAAGGTGGGGGTCACTGATGGATCACTAACCAACCTATACTAAGCAGTTTAGGATAAGCGGGAAGGTAACAATAAGCAGGTAACAAAAAAAGCTATGCATCAGAGTAGGATCATACAGAAAGCAGTAGCAGTTCTAATGCAAGCATGGGAGGGAAAGAAATGGGCGATATCGGAATGCTCAAGGGGGGTTTGCTTGCCTGGAAGCTCTGCTGAAAATGAAGAAGTGTCGTCGACGTAGTCAATCATAGGGGCGGCATCGGTCTCGGGGTGTACTGGAGAGAAGAGGGGGAAGAAACAATAAATATAAAACAAACAAAGCATCACAAAGCATAACATGGCAATATGATGTGCCGGGTGTGACCTAACATATGGCTACACGATATAGGTAAAGGGGGAATTCAACCAGGAATGTTTTCCCGTTTCCGGACCTGTGTCAGACAGATGATCGGAGGGGGAATGTTCCATGTTCAGATAGTTAGAGGCATCTGACAAGTATGTGGGTAGCGTATTCGGGTTCGTCTCATTTTTCTGAGAAACTTCCATGTAGAAAACATTTTCATCCAAGTTACGTATTATTTTCTACGATTTTTCAAAGATTAAACCATTTTCTAGAAATAATTAAATTAACAGAAAAGAAAATATGATGTCAGCATGACGTGTTGATGACGTCAGCATGATGTGTTGATGACGTCAGCAGTCAACAGACTCGCTGACCAGGTCAAACCAGACCTGTGGGTCCAGTGAGACCCACATGTTAGCCTCTATTAGCCTAACAGTTTATTAAACTAACTAATCTAGGTTAATTAGCTATAGGCCCCCACATGTCAGTGACTCATTGGATTAGCTAATTATGTATATCTAGTAAAATGTTTTAATTAGGTTAATTATGGTGGTCGCGTGTCAGTGGCACTGAGTGCCCAGTCAGCATAGTTGACCATGGTCAACTGGGTCTAGGGGGCCCACGGGGCAGTGACCGGGGGAGTGGCCTTGCCGGCCACGTCGGAAGAGCGCTGGAGAAGGCTCCGGTGACCTCTCCCGTGGCGGCACATCGCCGGAGACGACCGGGATTCACCTACAGGGGCAACACGGGCACGGGCGGGCGCGTTCGAACGGGGAGAGCCCGCCGCGTGGCATGGTGAGGCCGACCGGAGCTGGAGCTGCCGGAAACGGCGCCGGCGACGAGTGGAGGCGGTGGCGCGTACTGGTGGATGAAGGAGATGGCGAAACAGTATGCTACGGAGCAAATGAATAGGCCGGGCAGGTTCTACGCGGTGCAAGGAAGCTGCTGTGCGCAAACCCGTGACCATTTGGTCATCGAAGGCACGCCGGCGACGAGCACAGGCGGCGGCGGTTCGACATGTAGAAGAACGACGATTGCGAGCGCGGGGAGAGAGGAGAAAGAGAGAGGTTCAGTGCGGCGGCTGCGGTGGCCCTTGGATGTTTAGGAGCGCAGCGGGTCGACGGAGTCGGCGACGGACGGAGCGGAGGAGCTCCGACGATCCACGGTGGTCGCCGGCTCGATCCGGGCGCTGTAGTGGCCTCCGGCTCGAACGCGAGGCCGGGGAAGAGGGAGAAGAAGTCAACGGTGCTGGTGGGCAGGTCAGGAGGATGAGACGGCTCCGGTGACCGCGGTGACGACGGAGGATGGCAGCGGGCGCGCTCGGGTCAGAGAGAGGGGAGTGAGCGAGCGAGGAAGAGAGAAGGGGGAAATGGCGAGGCGTCTAGGGGGAGTGGATGTGGCGGTAGGTGAGGGGGAGGACTCGAGGCGGCGGGGAGGCGTGGGGGCCTTATCCCCTCGCCGGAGCCGGCGAGGTGGTCCGGCGGCGACGCACGGGCGCGCGCCCTGGGTCGATTGAACAGGGGGAGGGGGAACATGACCGGGGAGAACGAGTGGGCCGGCCTGGGTGAGGGGGCGTTGGGCCGGCCCAGGTGGGCTTGGCCGCAGGGGGGAGGGGAGACTTTTCCTTTTCCTTTTTTTTAACTTTTGCTTTTTCTTTTAACAACTTTCTGTTTTAGCTATTTTAGGCCATTTAGACACTTTGCAAAAGTGTTGGTTCACCACCAATATTACCAGAAGAATACTTTCCACATGATGAACATTTTAGTTTTTATGTTTGAGCATTTTCGAATTTCACATATAATTTGAAATTGAATTCAACTAGAATTTGAAATGAAATATTGATCAAAGTGACTAAGCACTGTTATAGCAAAATGATTAGCTTGATCTCAGGTATTACTGTTGCATCATTACACTGGGGTGTTACACGGCACCCCGGCCTGCCTCCTCTCCGCCACGCACTCCTCCCCGCGCCATCCAAGTCCTCCGCAGGCGGCTCGCCGACGCCAAGGCCTAGGCCGCTGTGCTCCGGGCCTGCGCTGGCCGGCTCGAGCGCGCGCCGCTGACCGCGACGGCCTGCTTAACACGCTCCTCATCGCCGCCATGGGTAACGCCGGGAGGAGGAGGACGCGCGGGAGGCGAGGCAGCGCCAATCAGCGCGCGTCAGATCCGACCGAGGGTTACGGCGACACGGACACGGAGGCTCTGGCCGCGACAACCACGTTGTCTGCCCCACCCCTGCTTGCCAAGCACTGCCTCACTGGATCACATGTTCTTTGACTCACTGTTTTAAGTGCATGCTGATTACACCTTCTACCGTGTTGATTCGCTGCAGATAGACGTGATGGTGAGGGTTGTCGACAGGTCTTTGTCCCGTGTGGTGGCCGAGTCGAGGTGAACGCAGGCAATGCTCGTCATGCTTAACAGGTAATGTCACGGCAACTCAATTTCTTCAAAAATTGTAATATTGGTTTTATTCTGCTTTCTTTTCGCAAATACATGTTCAGTTCTTCTATTTGTTTTTAGCTGATGTTATACTAATGTGAGGTTTAGCATTAGGGGTAACTTTATGCAATTACACTTGGTCAGTAGCCTTCTCTGTTGCTCTAGGATTTTTATGTGGGTAATGGTGTGATCTCCGTACAGACTATAGATGTTGATGAAATACATGTCACGCTGAAAAATAGCATGTCCGAGATAAGGCAATGGAACCTTCATATGGTGCATACTAGGGACAAAAAATGCTTATGTTGTAAAGCTTTTTGAGCAGAGGGATGCCCGTGAGATCTCCTGGTGGTGTTCGTACGCGGCCGCCAGAGTTGTCGCCTTGGCTCGATTCGTCAGATCTGTGAGAGATAGGTTGATTCACGCCGGTTTTACAAGGCGGAGAAGTTCTCATCCGAGCTTGACCACCACGTTTTTTTGTGTTCGATGGGCCTGCACCGGAATTTGCAGGGAGAAGCTTGCATTGCAGCAGGCCGTGTCTTCCTACAAGACGGCCATCGACAATCAATTCCTGAAGAAGTTAGCAGTTTTTGCAGTATGCTATGGATCATCGTGTCCATCAAGAGCAATCCCTATTGATTGTGGTACATATATTCATCTCAGATGGGAACTTGGTGACTAATTTGCCCCGTGTATAGGTAGACAACGATCAATATGAGAGGGTGCTCAGCTACATATTGATCCTTGTCAATTCAGTACAAATTTACTGAATTTACAGATGGAGGTTGTTGAGAGAACTTTAGCTAACAATTATATGTCCTCGGTGATGTACAAGAAAACACTAAATTGTTGCAGTGTACAAAGTCCCTGAGTAATTCCTGGCGCTACAAGTTTTAAAATAAAAAGATGCCGGGTATCTACCATATTCAGCCTCCACTTTAGAATTTGATTTCAACTATAGGACAGTCGGTTGCTTTTGGTAATTTATGCCACTAATTCTCGGTCCTTTGTGTGAGCTATGTTTTCCTTGCACTTTTGCTTCTTATTTACAGATTGGTATGGTGCCAGGTTTACTTGCCTATAAGTTTGGTTCCACTTGGTACGATCATTGTGCTCTGCTGTCACCATATCTGTAGTATCAGGATATTGTTACTACTTTGAATCTTGAATTTAAGGATGTCTTGTCATGTATGACTCTGACTCCCTTCTGAATTATGAGGTCATCCCATGGTTGTCCACTAATCTGGTTTCTGGTCCATCTTCTTACCCTTGCAATCTTAGCATCATCTGTCCAATCATACCCTGACTGTGTACAGACTGTCAAATACTTCAAACAATGAGCAATTTTAAGTTCAGAAATATGACAAGTATCTAAAAATGGATTCATTTTTGGAGAAATAACATTGTGTAGAGTTGAAATGCAGAACTATGTTCCTATTTCACCAACTAGTATTGACTATGTGGTCAACCTACTTAGAAAAAACTACAAAGTCGAGACATTAGTGTGTGATACATATGGAAAATTGTGATGTCTATTTTTTGAAATATTTTACTTTAGAAAAAAATTTAAACAGGGCATTGCATTATGTTTCATATTTTTGGCCAAGACACTCCGCGGGGAGATGGCACATGGCTGGCAAGGCGGAGTTCTACAGCGCACCAGCCTGCAATGGAGGCGGCGCCCGCGACGCAGCCGTGGCCTTCTTGCGCACCGCGAGGGCAGTGCTACCGGCCACTGGCGCGGCCCCGGCGCTGCTCCTCACAGATGGTGGTGCCCATGGTCGTGGCCCGCTGCCCCCCGGCCGGGCTCCTTGCGGAGGCGCGCGGGCGGCGGCCTCTGACTTGAAGTCTTCTTGAGATTTGTACATGGATGCTTGGTCGTCACTTTGTGTTGTCACTATTGTTAGGATGATCTCCACCGTGTGGGCCCAACGGCCCACCGGGCCCTTAGATCCGCGCCCTGATCGGGGGCGCTCAACCCACTATGGGTGATGGACCCCTATCACCTGCACTATATAAAGAGGTGGGGGCCGACGGCTCGCATCACGAGGTTCGTCGCAACGCCGTACACCTCATCTAATCCCCTACCGATCTAGGGTTAGTGCAGTGCTGATGGGAAGCGCCGCCACCACTTCGCCCACTACTCTCTTCCATCACCGGCCACCGTCACCAAGGCCGGCATCGGTGGCTCCTCGAGCTACAACAAGAAGGTAGAACTACTGCTAATCCCTAACCCTACCCGATCCAGAGGATCTATCAATGGTATCAGACAAGGTTTGGTTTAGGATTTTCAGTAGAAAAGAACACAAAAGGAAATCTTCCCCCCTCCCGAAGAACCCTACACAGGGCAAAGAAGATCACCGGAGCAGGGCCTTGCGCCCGCCGGCAAAGAGCGCCGCCGTCATGGCCGCGCCTCTTCCTCTCGATCCCCACACGCATCGGCAAGCCGAGGTGCGGGGACGAAGAACAACCTTTCGGGGCAAAGGGCACCTCCACAGGACCACTTGACAAC